>NC_059565.1:4802500-5102500 GCF_905220415.1 Colias croceus
TGGTCTTAGCGTGATGACATATATAGCCTATAGCCGGGATAACTGGACTATCTAACACTGAAAGAATTTTTGAAATCGTACCCGTAGTTGCTGAAATTGGAGAGTAAAAAAAATAAACAAACTCTTCAGCTTTATAATTTACTAGCTTTCCACCCGCGGCTTCGACCGCGCAGTAAAAGAAAAACCCGCATAGTTCCCGTTCCCGTGGGATTTCCGGGATAAAACCTATCCTATGTCCCGGGGTAAAAAGTAGCCTATGTCCTTACTCGGGTATCATAATATCTCTATACCAAATTTCATGCAAATTGGTTCAACAGTTAAGGCGTGATTGAGTAACAGACAGACAGACAGAGTTACTTTTGTAAAATATTTATTATCTGTTTTTTAATAATTTTTAAATTGAGTGCCTTCCTTTACTATGTATAATCTATGGTCTCTACTCTGTGGAACATCGAAGTGATTGTAACGTACGAAAAAATAATCTCATTAAAACTAAGCATTTTATTTGCCACTGTGCAAAAAGAAAATCGAAAATTTTCCATCACGCCTGTACCGTTCTGTATCTATACAACTAATACATGTACATACATATAAAAGTTATGCCAAAGTCGCTATACAACCTGTTTTTACGATCGTACTTTGAACCCGGGACAGGTTTTTGTCACTAATTGAGATTAGCATAAGGGCGGTCGTACACGGACCGCTTCAAGCAGTTGAGACCGACGGCTTGAAGCCGCGACCGCGCGGTGAACTATAGACATTCATTCACTGCCGTACACGGACTGCTCGAGCCGTCGCGACCGCTTCAAGCCGTCAACTGCGCGGTTCGTAGCGACAGCTCGAGCAGTCCGTGTACGTCGCTCAGCTGTTAACTGCTCGAGCCGTCCGTGTACGGCCGCTCTAACGTGTGACATGAAAATATAGGTAGGTATGTGGTTTTTGTCCGTTTGACGTGTGACTTTTGATATTGATTTTAGGTGATACCAAGTGACGCAAGAGGAAAAGCGTCAAAAAAAAATGTCGTTAATTATTATTTGTATTTAATAATGTCGTTAATTATTTGTATTTAATACTAGCTTTCCACCCGCGGCATCGCCCGCGCAGTCAAAGAAAACCCGCATTGTTCCCGTTCCCGTGGGATTTCCGGGATAAAACCTATCCTATGTCCTTTCTCGGGTATCAAAATATCTCTATACCAAATTTCATTCAAATTAGTTAAAGTTTAGTCGTGAATTATGACAGTTGCCGAACAGTGACGAATTTTTCCATGCATATAAACACAGTACAATAGAAGTTATTCTATCTCATTACAATTATTATAATTATAAAATGCCGCAAGAATTTAAAATATTGAACACACTAACATTAATTTATTTCCCATAAAAACACACGTACCTACCTACATTTCTAACATAACCCTCTTTCCATTGAAGTCGGTTAAACTCTAACTTTTTGCACATTCACAACAAATACGTTATTACAAACTAATACATGATGGCGATATTGTAACTAACGTTATGTAGTAATACATTATGTAAGAGCCTCTTACTATTACTCCTAATGATGGAGAATTTCATCATCAGGTACGTACTAGTGGTTGGGAATCTGATGAATTTCAGCTTAGGAATTTTGTATACAATATATTTAGTAAATGTCAGTGTAGAAACTTTTAAACTGCATTTTTTGGAAATGTGAAGTGTGTGAATAGGTTTTGACGGATTTAAAACGCGATTTATTCGTTAAAATATGTATTGTTATGTTTGAATAAATAAGAAGGAATGCATCGGCCTGTTTTTGATTTCAAAACTTGTTCGATTATAAAAGAAACAGATAAATAGTAAGTTGACCGCCTCCTTGGTTCAGTGGTTGACGCGTGAGCGTAGAACCGAGGGGTCCTAGGTTCGATTCCCGGTGGAGACAAAGAAAAAAAAATGTCTAGGTCTGGCGGGACACAGAAGGCTTATCACCTAACTACCTACTTGTCCCTAAAGAAAATCGATCAGTGAAACAGATGTATGCATCCGCCCTTTACCCCACTTGGGGATATGGGACTTCACTTTTTCAAATTTTCACATAATTATATGTAAGTTGTTACACACATTATTATAATACGTAATATAGGTTAAAAAATTAAAATAATAACAATTTTATTTCAATAGTTAAGATAGCGCCATCTACAATCAGATTAAGTAAAATTTATTCTATGTAAACTTAAGTTTTTTTTTTGTTTCAATATGTAATTTATTTATTTTTTTATATGAGAAGTCGAAGATCAAAAGAAATGACAATATACTAGTCACTTTTCCTTATTTCGCTCGCGTTAACCCGGTTAAAAATAATTAAAAATATTATTTTAAAATTATTTAGACAATTGATCGATTAGTTTTTGTGTTATATCCTAACAAACAAATAAATATTTCCTCGTAATAGGAATAATAATAGATACCTATTGGCTATTATATTGATACTTCGCAGAATAATTAGATTACCAGCTGATTGCGTCATATTTTTCCCAGTAAGTAACCAACACCATCTTCTACTTAATATTATAAGTCAATTATAACACATATACTAGCTGTGCCCCGCGGTTTTACATGTGAATTAAGCTAATATAGGCACAAAGTTAAATCACCTATTTCAACACTTTAGGTGTTGATTTGATAGACAAACCTATTCGGATTAAATTTATGTTTGTATTTTATTATAATAGGTATATATGAAACAAATATGTAATGTTTTTCTTTTACAACAACTTACTTAACCCGGAATTTTCATCAGTGTTCATCAGGGATAAAAACAAAGATTGTATAGGAATTTGAAAAGCGCCCCTGCTGTGCGTAAAGGGAACTAATTTTGTATATATGTAATAATGACGTCATAGTCTCGATGACGATACGAATACTTTGATGATAGTTTTCGCTCCTGACTGTACCGGTATTGTCATAAATACACACATACACACATACTTGAATAAGCCTCACAGTAATTGTTTACAAAACATGGTGCAAACAAGGAATTACGCCAGTACGACAAACAGACGTGTCGAGTGTTTTGTAAACATCGCCCGTTGTGTGTAATGGTTACATTTTGCGTTTTTCATGGTTACGTCATTAATTCGCATTCCTTCCTTTAAGAATTATAAAATATGTACATAGTATAAAGTGAGAGATATTTAAAATATCAATGTGAAAAGTGACAACCCTGCGCCTCGCGAGTTTAGGTACTGTGAGCTCCTAAACGTCGGGAGTTGGCCTACTTCTCTCTTTATACTACGATTGTAATTATTCGCCTGCAACTTCGCCCGCGTAGCTGTAGGTATCTAATCTGTGCGCGTAGTGACAGGAAAACCCGTATAGATTCCGTTCCCGTGCGATTTTCGGGATAAAATCTATCCTATGTGGTAATCCAAGTTACCATCTATGTGTGTGCTAAATTTCATTGTAATCGGTTCACTAGTATTTGCGTTAAAGAGTCACAAACATCCATAGACTGAACGGATTTTCATGATACGTGGCAGGTTAATGCATGTTTATGTTTAAGTACCGGAATAGCACATTATGAAAAATAATAGATCCTATATGTATCGTAAATTATTTAACGAACTTATAATGTTTTATTTTCTTTTTAATGGCGATATTTTATTATCTAATTTATAAAATACTAGCTGTGCTCCGCGGTTTCACCCGCGTGGCTCCGCTCCTGTTGGTCTTAGCGTGATGATAAATAACTTATAGCCTTCCTCGATACATGGGCTATCTAACACCGAAAGAATTTTTTAAATCAGACCAGTTCCTGAGATTAGCGCGTTCAAACAAACAAACTCTTCAGCTTTATAATATTAGTATAGATTTACGTTCGATTGAAAACTGCAATTAAAATGTAACAAAAGATTTATTAGTACGTTTGTAATTTATTTTACGACATTGTGTTGTGAATTATGAATGAATAATTAATTAATGATGAAGAAATTACGTTGTTGAGTTGCATCGTAATTTCCTAGATTGAAGGGATTTTTCTAGAAAATGATGATGTTTTGGATTTATAATATTAGCCTATTTCTCTAGTTTCTGTTAATATATTAAAGTTTATCTAAATAATATGTTAAATTTTATTTATAATGCAGGTGTTGGCTGACAGGCGAGGCCCTATGTTGACTCCTGAAGTTTATTTAAGTTCTTCAATTAGTAGATATAGATCATATAGATCTGAATCTTATAATATAAAAATGAATCCCAAAATGTGTTGGTAAGCGCATAACTTTAGAACAGCTGAACCGATTTCTTTAATTATTTTTTTATTATATTGCTTGAAGTACGAGGATGGTTCTAATGTAGAGAAAACGTGAATATGTACCACGGGCGAAGCCGGGGCGGACCGCTAGTATGTATATAAAAATTCAAGGTCAAATTTTGCGTAAACATGTTTACAGGCAAGTAATTTCGTTTTTGAACGTAGGTTTTATATTCTAGTCTAGTTTTCTTATTTCCTTGCTCCTCTTAAAACATCTGAGCAAATACACCTAGTAGGTATCTATATTCAATATCGTTGAACAACAGCTAAATCAACAAATTAAAATAACGTATCCGACCAGTAATTTATCAACTACTTCAATGTGGTAATTGTTACTTATTTCAAATAAATTCGTTATCTAAAAGAATTTTTTAATCAATTATGAAGTTCTTATTTATAAAGCATTTGAATGCTATATAACTGAAAATTGAATTCGTTTCATTTTTCCGATTAGTAAGTTAAAAATTCATTTATGGGTCAAGGTATACGCTTTTACAATAGAATTCCTCATAATATTAAAGAGTTCAGTAGTTCTAAATTTAAAACTTATATAAAAAATGTATTAGTTCAGAGAGCTACAGTATTCAGGAATATATGGACGATAAAAACCCATGGAGGGTTGTCGCGTAAAAACCACAGGACAGTTCTTTGGTATATTATGATATATTATGTATTTAGATATAAGTTACATATTATGTAATATCAACATGATTTTAAAAGAGCAACTATGGAGTTTCTTGCCGGTTCTTCTCCATAGATCACTGCTTTCCGAATCGGTGGTAAATGTTAAAAATAATTATGTTATGACGATTCGAAAGTGCTTCTAGAAGAAGTCTTATTGAATAAATAAATGTTTGAGTTTGAGTTTTCATTCATAAAATAAGGAAAAAACATTAGGTTGGTTCCTACCATTGATGGACTAATTCATTGCTAAGAAAAGAAAAGAGGATACTTAATTTAGATGTTTTTTATAACCCACTAGCAAACCGGGCGAACTCCGCTTCGCCACCAGAGACACCCTTTCTTTGCTATAAACCTCACGGAGCCCGAGACCTTTCCAACGAATGCAAAACCGTGGAAATCGGTTCGTGCGTTCAGGAGTTATAGCGTCAGGAAGGAAAACCCGACTTATTTTTATTATAACCCATTTGTTTAAGAGGCCTACACCACCGAAACTAGCGCCACCGAACATTTTATTTTTTTACTCCTTAACCAGATCAAATTTAAAAAATCTAGCTCGGTACCTTGCTAGTTTATAACTTGTAGTATTTTTGGTATTACTTTTCACTATTCTAACTGTTCATTATTCTAGAGAACTTTTGATTACCGCCAAAAGTGGCCACTTTTGGCGGTAATCAAAAGTTCTCCTAATTTACCGAATGCAAAATAATGAAAACATAATCACGTACATTATGACCATTTTTTGCTACTAAAGTAAAGTTAACGAGCGGTTAATTGTTGCTGAATTTTAACGGGGGACGAAAAACTATAAGGAAAATGGTTGACCAGGCTAACGTGGTCTTATCAGAACTACCGAATACATATATAAAAATGTAAAGATAATATTTTGTCGTTCTGTTTAGATGAAATTTTTGAACTACAAGGGAAATGGTTGACCAGGCGAACGTGGTCTTATTAGAACTACGAAATACATATAAAAATGTGAAATAAATTTGTCTATCTGTTTGGTTTCCAACACTGTTTCAAGAATTGACAAGGATCTGCTCATTTTTCAAGTCAATAATGTTCTTTAAAACTAGCAGAATATCTATACATCAGATCGTATAATTAAGGCTTGAAGATGATCTTGACCATTGCCTATAATATAGATTAAAGCCTGTATAAGCAGAATGACCTAGGCATCAAATTCTCAGTTTTGCGGACCATGGCTGTAGTCTATATATATTCTATAATATAGGCTATGGGCCTATGGGCATTTTATAAATAAGATATGGATTGGTTTAAATATAGGCTCCATATAAACCGGTCTATTATTTCTTATAAACAACATTGCAAGTTTTTAAACGCATTGACTGCTCTATATTCCATAACTTAAAAGTTCTGCTATCGGAAATAGAAAAAGGGTCAAAATCTAGAAATCAAGTACCACAAAATTCAAAAGATGGTCTTTATTATGCAACATAAGTAGGTCTCGTACACCGCCTCGGAGAGAAAGGTTACGAATTACGATGGATTCGTATTAAAACCGTATCATAACGCTCATTACAGCAATTGTATCAAACGGTAGAGTATTACAATTTACAATGAAATAAAAGCAATTTTCAAATGACCGAGTTAAGAGTTTCATTCGAGCGCCAGTCGACCAGCGCGCGCGCATACGTATGGTTGCTTACACCAATTTTTCGAAAAATGACCGTCAATATTTTTCGGGTCCTGCATCAGAGGAGAGGATTGCGTTAGTGCTTTTGTTTTTTAATTTAATATTTAAAATGTATAAAAATATCGGTGTATTTCGAAATAGCCTTGGCCAGTGAAATCGGTGCTATTATTGATTGCATGGATTTGGGTAATTTCAGTGGTTTGGTTTGTTTTAAGTGTGCGTAGATTGTGTTTATTGTATTGTTAACTTTGCTATAGAATAGGTAGGTCCTATGGGACCTTTATATCATCATCGTCATCAGCCCACATGCGTTCCCACTGCTGGGACACGGGCGTCTTAAGAGGGCCTTTATATGGAGTCCATAAATTTTGTTTTACTTTTTTTTTGTAATGTCAATATAGTCAAAATAATATATATCCCAAAAACAAACTAGAGCTACCAAACGTTCTCTGATTTTGTGTATAATATTATTACGTCCAAATATTGCCAAAGACAAATTGAATAACACTATGCGAAACTTTTAAATAAGATCGTGATGGTGAAATTAGAGTCATTGTGTATGAATTTTATCTTTAAACATTCCATCATGTAACAATGACCAATAAATACGTAGAAATGTATCTGTTTCGTAGAAGAGTCGTGGAAAATAACTCGTTATAATAAATTTTAATAGAATATCGGTGCCAGTTACAATTTGAGTTAAAACTCACGTTTTTAACTTTGGGTTTACCGTTTATGACTCGGATAGTGTTAAGATAACTTTATTTCTGCTTTTTGCCTTGCTCTAATATGCTGGCTAATGAGGCAAAAATAATGCCAATATATTATTTACTAATTCTTCCTAGGAGACTTCCTGGGAAGTATCTTCTGAACCAATTCTAACTATAAAATAATCGAGACATCTTTGTACAGAGATTTGGTTCTCTCAGCACTTTTCAATACGTGATGTTATGGTTAATAACCTCATCAGCAATATTCTGTATTAACTTATTTCCTATATTATAAATATACTAGGTTTCCGCCCGCGGCTTCTCCCGCGCAGTGAAAGAAAAACCCACATAGTTCCCGTTCCCGTGGGATTTCCGGGATCGCATCATTTTCCCGAGATAAAAAGTAGCCTATGTCATTTCTCGGGTATCAAAATATCTCCATACCAAATTTCATGAAAATTGGTTCAGTATTTTAGGCGTGATTGAGTAACAGACAGACAGACAGACAGAGTTACTTTCGCATTTATAATATTAGTATGGATGAAATATTTTTAAAGGCATTCTTGTCATTTTTAGGCTTGATCTTTTTCTACTAGCTACGAAATATTTGCTGAAACTAGCAGCCTTGAGTCTATTAATTTTATTTTAGTTTCTATAATTAAATAAGAAAGAAAGAAAGATCGTTTATTTGACTCCACAAACACAATTAACACAGAATACAAATTACAATAAATAAAATTAAAATTAAAACAACACAACATGAAACAAAACAATACAAGAATAATAAACGTAAGAGTAAAATAGAATAAAGTGGAGCCAAGTCAGGCAGCCACTCAGCATAAGTTGCAACATAGTTGCAACGCTGATTTTCAGTGGCCCCTCTGAAGCGATTGGAGCGATTGGAGAAATAAAATATTCTTCTTTTGCTTTGCTAAGTGTCCCTTCCACACTTAAGAAATCTTTACGATCTTGGACACCTCTGCACTGACGCTAAAATTGCAACCATGTAGGTATAGCATCACTACATAGTATAAAACAAAGTCGCTTTCTCAGTCCCTATGTCCCTTTGTATGCTTAATTAAATCTTTAAAACTACGCAACGGATTTTGATGCGGTTTTTTTTAATAGATAGAGTGATTTAAGAGAAAGGTTTTAGTATATAATTTATTAGGTTATAGACCAAGCGGGCGAAGCCGCGGGCGGTAAGCTAGTAGAAATATAATTACAAAAATATAACTTGTGTTTTAAAGTAGCATATATTCCAAAAATTGTTATGTACCCCATACTAACATTAGCTGCACCTAGATGTAAGTTAATTTTGCTCAGTTCAAACTTGTTGTTAGCATTACTGACCACACCCACTCGCAGTTCTAATCTAGCTCTTACAAATTATTTGTTTATAACCTGTTTCTAAACTACTTGATTTTAACTAGTATCATCTTATGGTCCCTCATATTTTAGGGTGAGTTTCATAGAAATAATTTTATGATTTGGTATTGCATATAATTCATATTGTTTATAATTCGTTTGCTAAGAGGAATAATAAATCTCCTTATTATCACACACTAGCTGCTCCGCGCGGTTTCACCCCCGTGGCTCCACTCCTGTTGGTTGTAGCGTGATGGTCTATAGCCTATTTAGCCTTCCTCGATAAACGAGCTATCTAACACCGAAAGAATTTTTCAAATCGGACCAGTAGTTCTTGAGATTAGCCCGTTCAAACAAACAAACAAACAAACTTTTCAGCTTTATAATATTAGTATAGATTATATTTGCATCAACGTTTTCTAGTTAGTGTTAAGATCATCAAAGGGACTTTATCTTACCATTTTTTGCAATTTTCCAGTACATTCAAAAAAACCTACTTAACAAATATTTCAGGACGATTTTCACACACGGCTCGATCTGATTCCATAAGCTTTCGCTTGTGTTATGGAAACCAGATGGCTGATAAACATACATATATATATATATATAATTATAAATAAATACTTATATAGATTATTTTATATTAATTGTCAAATACCTTTGATTTATGATGTATTGCAAAATCTCAGTAGAGAGAGGTATGAATGGTTTAAAATTACGTAACCACAAGGAAAATAGGTTATCTGTGGTCGGCCACAGCCAGTGTAGTATTTAGACCTTCACTGGAGTGAGACCTAGGTTGTCTATTTATGTTGACTGCTTTTTTAAACGCTTTTCGTGATAAAACATTAGTAAATGATGCATTTATGTAATGATCTAGCTTCGTCGTTAACTTAGTATAAGAACTGAAAAGTCATTGTGTTTTTATGGAGCGTAAATTTTAATTTTGTTTCTCTACAGAGTTTTGAAAACTGCATTCATATTCAGTCAGTAGTTAGTTGTTTTATGTGAGTACAAACTTACAGATTGATAGAAGACCAACAAAAAATTTCGTCGTGTTTTAAGTAAAAGATGTATCGGAAAGAATTTATAAGTTTATGTGCATAGGTCTATATTATAAATAGATGTGTGATGGATAACCTATCTGCACACCAAATAGAGCTAAATCTCGGTTCAGTAGTTTCGTACCTGCAGAACAACAAACATCTATATTTTAAATAAACTTTCAGTTGAATTATTATTATTTCAAAATAGATATGTACAAAAATGTTGAACACCTTTACATCAAGATTTTTACAATAAAAGGACTTCGTCTCGATTTAAAATGCGAGACAAACATAGTGTAAAACCTATACTATTTTTAAACTCAGTTTAATATTTCACCATCTTTGTATTTAAATATTTTCATTTTTTCGGATTTTAAATGTCATTTAGGTTGTTTGAACTTTCAGCCAAAGGACATTTTAATTTTAACAAACATGTTTTTTGTTCAAGTTCACTCAAATCTTGGAAATACATAAATCAAAAATTATTTAACTTGAGTTTTGGTTTTATATTATAACTCAGTTCTGCCTTAATGTTAAATGACATTTTGTCAAAAATATTATGCGTTGAATATTAAGTAACATAAATTTCTTATTTGAATATCAGCTGTTGATTAAAATCCACCTGAATTCGGTTCAGCCTACATGGAGACATTTTTCATTGATATCTGTTTCTTTTGAATTAGCCGGATATTATACAGTCTTCAGCAGACAGCAGATAGACCATTTATCGAAAATGGTCTATCTGCTATCCAAAACAACACACAACAGTAATGCCCGAGATTCATTAAACAAATAAATTATTTATTTGTCTAGTTAACTGTTCTTTGAAGAATAGAAAATCTGCTGATTTCCGGAATTACATAATATGGCATTATATTAAGTAAAATATTTTATACAAAAGTCTATGATCTAGGTATCTTTCTATGAAAGTTCATCTTAGGGCCGATTTTTCAATCCTTGGTTAAAACTTATTCATCGAATAACGTATTATACTACCATTTCAATAATGTATTGTAATTGTCCGTATTTGATAGTTAACAGGTGACATTTTAAAATGTTCGTGTAATACTTTATTGGATGGATAAATTTTAACCAAGGATTGAAACATCGGCTCTTAATCCAAAATATTTTATTCGACAGAAAACAAATGCTTGCCGTAAAAAAATAACTTATTTCGTATCAAAAGTAACTTCGCGTAATAGTGAATGTAAGCTTAACTTATTCACTATTTTGTGTTGGGTAATAGCAAGCGAGCGCTTGGTTCGGCAAGGTTAAGCGCGCCGCGCGCGGTCGGGAAATGGATGGGTGCGCACTTGAATGTCACGTGGTATCTTGCTTACTTGGCTCTTTATCAATGTGGTTTTTGTTTGTTTATCTATCTTCACGTTGTTGTTAGTTATCCTTTGCCTTGAATATATAGTTTCAATATTTTAAAGAAGAAGAGTTTGTTTGAACGCGCTAATCTCAGGAACTACTGGTCCGATTTGAAAAATTATTTCGGTGTTAGATAGCCCGTTTATCGAGGAAGGCTATAGGCTATAAATCATCACGCTGAGACCAACGGGAGCGGAGCAATGCGGGTGAAACCGCGGGGAACAGCTAGTAAGCGATAACTTTAATTATTTACACATGAAAAGGCAATAAAAATGCAATCATTCCAAAACTTGATTGCGTTATTAGTGAATTTATGAGCGCGTATTTTTTAACGATCATCCGATTTGCAATGTACAAAGCGGAAATATTTGTAACCTTGCAATTTAAATATGTACTTGACTTATAGATAGAACATAAATAACAATAATAACATAGGTATGTAAACATTTTTAAAATTGTTTAAAAATTATTTATAAAATCCAAGTAGGTACTGTATAATAAATGGTGATGAATTCTGAACATGGTTTTGACTTTTGACTATCGTGTAAAAAATATGAATTTAAAAATATGCAAAAATAAAAGTGTTAGAGATAGCCCATTTATCGAGGAGGGCTATAAGGCTATCTATTATCATCACGCTAAGACCAGAGCGGAGCAATGCGGGTAAAACCGCTTGGCCGCTTGGAACGGATTTTAAAGCTGTTTTTAAAACGCTTTTATTAGCTCTACCTGTATGTTTGTATGTAACCGACTCGTTAAGACACGATTTTGACCCACTTTAACAGTTCTAATTCAATCTTTGTTTACTTAACAAGGATCGGTGACAGTAATAAGTTCATGATGACTTTTAGCGTGTTTTTTAGATATTTTTTATATTATTAACCAGCGGTCCGCCCCGACTTCGCCCGTGGTACATATTCACGTTTTCTCTACATAAGAACCATCCTCGAACTTCAAGGAATATTATTAAAAAAGAATTAACGAAATCGGTTAAGCCGTTCTCAAGTTATGCGCTTACCAACACATTTTGGGATTCATTTTTATATTATTAGATTATTTTGAAAGAATGCAATGGTTGAAGAAGAAGGTTTATACAATTTACTATAAGTATATAGAATATATAATTTATTAAGTTTAAGACAACTCGAGTAAAGACGCAAGCAACAGCTAGTATTTTTTTATAAGAATTAATTTCTCAAATCGGAAACAGAGCGAAGCGTGAACATAATAATAAATAACTGTAGGGGATGACGTATGTGGTATGCGTGAAAGTGTTGTTTGTGTGTCTGTTACTCGGGGCGAAAATGACTGGTCAGTTTGTGATGCAGTTTGGGTGAGTGATAGTTTGGAATTTTGGATAACTTGTACAGAAAAATATAGCGAAAAAAGCTGGATCGTGACTAGTTATGTGATATAGTTTTCATGAATGATAGTTTTTATTTTGTGGAGGATAAATTCTAAAAACAAAATCAGGCTCAGAAATTTACCTAAAGTAAGGAATATCTTCAGTCTTCACTCTTCACATGCATACGAACCTAGCAAAAACTCGGATTCTCGTATAAAAAAAATGTGTGCGTGTACTACTGTGTACACACATAAGAAGTGAAACTTCTTTATGACCTTATTTTTAAAAAAATAATTTTCTATATGCAACTTTACAGAAATACGTCGAATCACGCGTGGTAGGGATAAGAAAAAGATGGCGCGTAACGAAAAAATGTCACGCGTAACGAAAAAATGTTACACTAAATTTTTTTACAACCCAGATAAAGAAGTTTCACATCAACAATCTCGCTACAAACTCTTGTGCAATATTTCCAATATCCAAATATAAACAAAATAGCACAAGTCAAGTGCCTTATTATTTGCTAAAAGTATAAAAAGTGTACAATTCACTTCCTGATGGACCGTTTCGTTGAAGTACGTGAAGATATTTTTCTGTCGCCATATTGAATGTATCGTTAATAAAATTCGACTCTATTACTATAACAATAAGGTGTTATTTGTAATGTGTGGTGTAAGTTTTTGTAGTCGCTTCAAACGGTCATAATCTATAGACAATTTTCAACTTAATGCTTAAAAAAATAAGGTATATTATAATAAGGTATATTTTTAGATTGTGTATTGTAAGTTTTTGCTAACGCTATAAGCGGTTATAAGCTGTACGAAATGAAAGACAAATTTCAACTCAAATTTTAAAGAAATAAGGTGTATTTTCAAGTGTTTGGTGTAACTTTTTGCTGACGCTTCAAGCGGTTATAATTCATGTGCCAATAGTGTAAGAGTCGCTTTTTGCGTGCGATTTACTTGGCATTTTTGCTCAATTTATTGAGAAATATTGTTACGTGCTTAATGAGTGAGATGGAAGTGATATTTAAGTTTGTTTACTTTTATGTGCATTATAATGTTCGTTAGTTGGGGAAAAGGGTATTTAAAAACTTTCTAAGGCTTAAAACTGTGTTTTTGGCTATATATGGGTTTTAATGTTATTTTTAATGTTTTGTAAACTAAATAAATAAAAGAAATATACTGATTATGTAATGTTTGAGACGGTTTAAATGGCGATTTCGGCTACATAAAGGTCACTGTTATGATGTTATGTTGTCTGTTAAATAATTAAATAAGTATGTTATGTAAGGTAAAAGTAGGTAATCTATACTAATATTATAAAGCTGAAGAGTTTGTTTGTTTGTATGAACGCGCTAATCTCAGGAACTACTGGTCCGATTTGAAAAATTATTTCGGTGTTAGATAGCCAATCGAGGAAGGCTATAGGCTATATTATAATATCATAAATCATTACGCTGAGATTAACAGGAGTGGAGCACTGCTGGTAAAATCGCAGGGCACAGCTAGTAACATACTTATATTATAACTGATTGTGCGAATCTATGATCGGCCCTAATTATTTCCATTTTTCCATTTAGGGCCGATTTTTCAATCCATGGTTAAAACTTATCCGCCCAATAAAGTATTACACGATAATATTAAAATGTCACCCGTAAACTTTTTAGCTTTGCTCCAATATAAAAAATAAACGTGCTGTCAAACACACACACACACACACACACACACACACACACACACACACACACACACACATGCACACACACACTCATACAGATATTTTATTAAATTCTTTCTTTTCTTTTGTTTTGTTTCATTCATATTGTTTTATTTCTGTTTCTGTGTCTAATAGTGTTAAGGAAGAGCGGAACCTCCTGACACAAGCATTTATTTGCTTACTAGGAGTGTTCCAATCACAAATAAGTTAAGGACCTATAATTGTAAAAAGAAGAAATAAATAATTTGAATTTGAATTTTGAAACTGTCAAAGACGGGCAAAGAATACATTTTTTGAAATGGTAGTTATTCGACGAATAAGTATTAACCAAGGATTGAAAAATCAGCCCTTAATTATGAAGTTTAGAACTCAGATAGTTAAATAGATAGTAGTTACCTTTCAAAAAATAAATAGAATCGATGTTAGTGATGTTACCAATTTTTATCTTACTGTTTTGCTTCCGATTTCTTCAATTTTGAATGTACGGAAAACAGTACAAGTTTGTGTTATATGAATCTCTGGTATCTAGGTCAGATTCGATGCACGCCTGACTCGGCATTCCACAGTGGTAGTAAACTAACTTTTACTAGATGATTTAACTGTGTTTTTGTAATAGATTTAAACAATACAAAGTATATTCAGGGTTATTGTAAACAACTAAAAAGTTTGTTTTTTCTAGAATCAGCCAGATGAGCTTACAAACGTTTGAAAAACTGGAATCGGATTTATGAAATGAAAATATGTTATTTACACTTGTAAAAGAGTTATTTAGAATAGGTATTAAATTGACTTTGAAATACTTTTCTAGTTACAAAATTATCAACTTCTTAAAAGGAAGAATCTGTTATTTACTTATTTAATTTGTCTTTTCTGAAATAGGTATGGTCTGTTTTAAATTTAATACATAGATAAATGTTGTAGTCTGGATTGGCATATTGATCTAGCAATATGCATCTAGCATAGGTGTGTAAACTTTTTTTAAATTGTCTAAATCTATATTATAAAGCTGAAAAGTTTGTTTGTTTGAACGCGCTAATCCTAGGAATTACCGGTCCGATTTGAAAAATGATTTCGGTGTTAGATAGCCCATTTATCGAGGAAGGCTATAAAATCATCACGCTAATACCAACTGAAGCGGAGCACTGCGGGCTAAACCGCGGAGCGCAGCTAGTAGAATTATAAAGCTGAAGAGTTTGTTTGTTTGAACGCGCTAATCCTAGGAACTACTGGTCCGATTTCAAAAATTCTTTCGATGTTAGATAGCCCATTTATCGAGAAAGGCTATAGGCTATATATCATCACGCTAAGATTGATCCGCTCTTGTTGGGAGCGGAGCAATGCGGTTAAAACCGCATAGCACTGCTAGTCTAAAACCATTCTAGCATCACAAGAGTCTTACATAAAAGGAAGTTGATGACATTGCCATCTTGTTAACTTATTAACTTACATACAAACTTCCGTTTACATCACTCGTGATTACGGTGGAGTTAATTGTGCTGTTTATGTTAATAGAATTGTATTGTTGTGGTTTGATTGGGCATGACTGGATAATTTGAACTTGGAGGAATTCTGCGTGCTTAGGAGTTGTTGATTTTGGTAGTGGCGGGGTTAGGTTTAAGTTAAGATTTTTATATAGACAAAAAAGAGCGTGTAGATCTACCTATTGGCGCGCTTAGAGTAAAATTTCAAGGTCGCGTCATGGCAATACCGTCACGTCACCTCGTAATGAGACGATTTGGGTAGGTATCTTTGAATCTTGCCAAAGAAGCTTCACTTCTGACGCGTATGTACTCGGTACACAAGCTATTTTTTTGTTTTTTATAATTAAATACTAGCTTTCCGCCTGTGGCTTCGCCCGCTTTGTCTAAAACCTAAATTACATTATAAAACCTTCATCGAGAATAACTCTACCTAACCTATTAAAAAAATCGCATCAAAATCCGTTGCTTAGTTTTAAGCATACAAAGGGACATAGGGACAGAGAAAGCGACTTTGTTTTATACTATGTAGGTAGTGATTAACCTTGCGTCTTGTTTATTATTAAAACAATTGAAAAACAATGGATTACACACTCTTTGGTTTTCACGACATGTGTCATTGTTAGAAGCATTGACCGTGAACAAAGATTATTTATTTTTTATATTGTATTTGTTTAGGTGCAGTCAAAGGTTGAATTTGATTTTGATTTGTTAATTTTGTTGGTTTTTACATGTTTTGGCTTTGTCATGTCATGTTTTTGTTGTTTCATTATTATGTATTTTTTTTAGGTACCTGTGTTAATAGGGACCTTCGTATATGTTGCGATTTTTTACAAAGTTAATAATAAAATATATAATACTTACGCAATAAGATAACGATTGAAATGCTTCATTTTGCTTTAAATTTTTACTTTCACATAAGGTTATTTTTATCTCTGTTATATTGTATCTATTCATATGTCAATAACATCACACCTTCCAAACGTATGGACCAATACTTTATACAGTATTATATACATACAATATAAATACTTACATATAAATAATGTAAAAAAACATGTTTGTTTGTCCACAGGGTTCGTACTTGCATCAGCCGTGGTGCTGCTCCTCCTCGGCATTATTTGCGCGATATTCTTCAGCACGTGGGTGCGACTGTTTATTGACCATGTAAGTTCATACTCAAACTCATAGCGTGAATCAATGTTTAGAACTAGCTCTACATCTTACTCTAATTCTACTTCTAGCTCTATAACTCTATATCTTTGAATAACTCTAAATCTTACTCTATCACAAACTCTATTTTTATTTATTTATTATACTTTATTGCATTAAAAAAATACATAAACACATATAACAAAGACAAGACTACAGAAACAGCAAAGGGCGGCCTTATCGCTAGGTAGCGATCTCTACCAGGCAACCCAAGAATGAGAGGAAATATAACAATATGATGTGGGTGAGCAAAAATAAGGCAATACTAACTTATTGAAAAATGTACAAAATAAACATATACAAAGAAAACATAAGTACTTACTAATAGTAATATAAAATACATAAAATATATAATATAAATACATAAATGCGATAATAATTATAATAAATAATTATACATACACCTACATACTTACAATACATACAATAAATACATAAATACACATACAAATATATATTCATAGCACATATACAATATACATATGTACAAATTCAAACTATAAATTAAACTCAAATATTTATCTACTCAGCTAAGCTCGTAGTTAAAGTTTTGTTTTTACTTTATTTTATTTTATATTTGTAGCACTGCACTGTAGTTAGTTTCTGTGATCTGTGGTAGTACCTATTCCATGGGCGTAGCCACGGTGGGGCAGGGTGGGGCACTTGCCCCACTCTAGCTTTAACCTGGAAGGTAGGTAGATACCTAACCAAATCTAAAAATTGAAGTAAGTACCTACTAACTCTTTTGACTGACTAACACCTAACAAGTGTCATACGCCCAGCGACCAAACGGCTGAAGATTTTTGGATCTATTTCGTGGTGTGGTAGGTGAACTATTGTTCAAAGAATAATTCGAATAACGAATTACACACGAAAAAAGAAAATAGCTAAGGTTTCTATGTTACATGAACTGTAAGAAAAATGAGTATAGTACCCCGATTAGTTACCCCACTAACTTATCCAATTTCACTTTTGTTGTTTTACACGTTCTACAACTCACTGATACTTTTTACTTTCGCAAATGCCTTCGCGAATGCCATGCCATCGCGAATGCCTTCGCGAGTGCCTTCGCGAATGCCTTCGGATACCTGGATATAACTTTGGGTACATACTTGGTACATACAGTTGCTAGTTACATATTATTTTTTATTGTTGCCCCACCTTGAGCCCATGGCTAGCTACGCCCATGACCTATTCTATAAATGAAATAGTAGATAGGAACTAGGGAATCATCAGATGACTAAAAACATGTTTATTTAAGTAAGTACCTACCTCTAATTTATTAAAGACCGAATCACGCTCCAGCTTCTCTATTTACCTTTTTTTATTAGTATTTATGTAAGGTAACTTTTATATTTTACACAAATAATTTATGAATATATTTATACACGAGTAGAGATTTAATATGGAAATAATACGTAGGTACAAATCTATAACCTAGATCCGACCAAGTCATAGATAAGTACTAGATAGGAATATCCGTAGAACCTTGAAAGTTCAAGCGGGCTAAAAGACGCAAATGCCTGCCTAATGACGCGAAAGATTACTTATACGATACGATCATACGATATTTTTATAAGGCACGATATGTCGTGTCGAAATTATTGTTACATTCACAGAAAGCTGAATGTCACTTTTACTTTTATTAACGTGTAGTTTTATTTCTCTTTGAATTATAATAACAGCAGTTAAATGTTGTGTACGTGACGTTATTACACAAATTTTTCTAAAGTACCATTTTTCTAACACAATATCTGTTAAATCTTAAATTCCTTGTGATTATATCTTGTTTCGCGTATAATTTGTTGAAGTAAATTACAATGCTAAACTTTCGAAACATCGTTTATAATATTTTATTCTATTCGTATAGTTACTGGGAATTAAAAAAGGCGATTACCTGGATTTTTGCATAGATATAATTTACTCAAACAGGGAATTTTTGTACTGCGTATGTGTTCAAGTTCTCTCAATTTTACCAGCCACGCTGTGTGAAAAGTAATTGACACACATACATACAGACATTATGTACACAATACACATTTGCAAAAGCGACTAGAACTTATCACATCAAAATGATAAAATACCAGTTAAAACAGCCATAACTGGATTACAAATTGCCAAATCTTCTAATCTACAGCTAACTAACGATAAAAAGGCACGTAACAAAAAGTCGTTTAGTCACAGCGGTCGTGTCGTAATCGTGGATTATAAAACCGCTGTTTATCCTCGACCCGATAACGCCACAGTATACAGATACAACCAGTAGGGAAACTTCATACAACGCGTTCGAAATCTCTCACGCACACAAGTAAGCGTGTTAACGAGAATCGTAAGGGTACTATAGGAGGGAACTTGCTATTGTCAAATAATAAATCCATCCATACTAATATTATAAATGCGAAAGTAACTCTGTCTGTCTGTCTGTTACTCAATCACGCCCTAACTACTGAACCAATTTGCATGAAATTTGGTATAGAGATATTTTGATATCCGAGAAAGGACATAGGATAGGTTTTATCCCGGAAATCTCACGGGAACGGGAACTATGCGGGTTTTTCTTTGACTGCGCGGGCGATGCCGCGGGTGGAAAGCTAGTAATAAATAAATTCTTTATTTGACAACAAAAAATGTTTTTTAAAATAACGTGTGTTCGTCGGGTGTAAAGGTACTTTTGTCGTATGTAAAGAACCGCTGTAGCGCAGTGGTTAGAATACTGCTAAAATTATAAATGCAAAAGTTTGTATGTTTGTTGGTTTGTTACTCCTTCACGCAAATACTACTGAACCGATTACAATGAAATTTAGCATTGAATAGCACAATATAGA
This sequence comes from Colias croceus, assembly GCF_905220415.1. Taxonomy (NCBI): domain Eukaryota; kingdom Metazoa; phylum Arthropoda; class Insecta; order Lepidoptera; family Pieridae; genus Colias; species Colias croceus. The sequence continues at coordinate 4,822,209 of NC_059565.1, forward strand.
GGTTATCCTCTTGGATTAACAATCATGATAGGTTTTATCCCGGATATCGCACGGGAACGGGAACTATGCGGGTTTTATCCTTGAAAACGCGGGCGAAGCCGTGGGCGGAAAGCTAGTGTTGAAATAAAATTAAACGCTAGCAAAGTTCATAGCTCTATAATAATACTGACAACGGGATTTTTGCCCATCCGGTTTGAATATTAATTAGTTTAATTCACTTATAACTGGATAAGATAATGCCGTTATGTATTATTCACTTAAATATTTTTTTATGTATTTTGCTAAGTATAAAAGTGGAGCTAGCTGAATGTGTTTCTTATTAACTGACTTCAAAAAAAGAAGGAGGTTATCAATTCGGCCGGTATGTTTTTTTTATGTATGTACACCGATTACTCCGAGGTTTCTGAACCGATTTACGTGATTCTTTTTTTGTTCGATGCGGGATGTTGTAAAATTTTATTCGGATAGGCCCAGTAGTTTTTATTTTATGAGCATTTTTGTCTATATTTGTAAAGGTTGCAAGTGCAAGTTTGAAGGCGGTTGTTTTTAACGCAGTTATTGTCTTGAAAAGTTCCAAATTTATTCCGTATACACTGTAAAGTTTAGATTATTATATTTTTTTGTAAATTTGGTTCTACAAAAGTGTTTTAGGAATTAATTACAGTTGGTTTATAGATAATATTATTTGCTCATAACATTACTGCATGAAAATTTTGTTTTATTTTTTTGTGATATTTTAGTAAATTTTGATTTATTTATATTTAAATTTAATGATAATGATAGCTTAGAAATCTAACAAATATTTGCGTTTAGAAATTTAAGACTTTTTAACGGATTTTAAACGCGATTTAATCATTATATTATTCTCGTAAAATCAAACACTAGAAAATACAAAATATTTGCGTTTAATTCTTTTGTATGTAAAGGAATGTCGTAACAGATTTTGATGATTAAATTTGTACAAAAGAAAAGAAAGTCTTTGCTCAATAACTCGATCATTAATTAGTTTGAATTGTAATCTATGTCACAATATACTAGATAAATAAATAAATAATATTTCATATATATATTTTCAGGACAATTTTCACACACGGCACGATCTGATCCCATACTAAGCTTTCGCTTGTGTTATGGAAACCAGATGGCTGATAAACATACATATATGTATATAATTTCAAATAAATACTTATATAGATAATTAACACCCAGACACAATCAATATTCTGATCAATCCTATTCTTAGTTGGATAACAATATTTGCTACTATCTGCATTTTCATGGTGCAACTCTATGACCATAACAATAAGAACAAGGTTATAAGTAGGTACCTACTGTGCTTAATGCATTCGTCACACTCCCACGTGATTTGGCAATAGAAATAATGCTTGATGATAATGTTGTGGGTTCAAGGGTTTTAATAATTGCATCTTATATACAATAATATATAAAAATGGTTAATGGTTGACGGGTCAATCGTGGCTTTGCTAGGGTTAAGGTTAGCTGTGAACTGTGGGATATAACAACTTTGTCGTGGACCCACGGGTACAATATCAAATTAGATTTTGTGTAGGTACATAATATGTTATTTAAGTGAAACTTCTTTATCGGTTTTGGAAAAAAATTAGTGTAACATTTTTCCGTTACGAGCCATCTTTGATTCGACGTATTTCTGTAGAGTTGCATAATATAGTAAATTATTTTTTGAAAAATAAGGTCATAAAGAAGTTCCACTTCTTACGTGTGTACCTACACTAGTACACGCACACATTTTTTTTTCGATTTAAACTGAAAAGCTTTACAATTACAAGTTAAAAGATGTCTACTTTGCATGAGCTTTACTTGCGTTGGGGATATTATAATTACTTTAAAAGTTATCAGCTTGACAACTATTTGATACTAGCTGTTCCCCGCGGTTTCACCCGCATTGCTCCGTTCCTGTTGGTCTTAGCGTGATGATATATAGCCTATATCCGTCCTCGATAAATGGGCTATCTAACACCGAAAGAATTTTTCAAATCGGACCAGTAGTTCCCGAGATTAGCGCGTTCAAACAAACAAACTCTTCAGCTTTATAATATTAGTAGGTATAGATTTTTCCACTATATCTGTAACAACGAAAACTTCCACATAATATCTTCTTATTTTTATTTTATTTTTATTTTATTTATTTAGGTTATCCAACATCAGTCACAACAATAATTAGAGCTAGGGTACATAATATAACAAAAAAAAAGACAATTGTGACAAACATTTACAGGATAACACAACATGATTAATGAGTCAAGTCACTATGTGGTATACAAAGCAAAAAAAAATAAATAAATAAAAAGTAAACAAAATCAAGATAATTCCTTTAAATACTTGCGGATTTTATTACAGCTGTCGTGAAAAATATCAATAAAATTGGCATGCTCGTTAACCAACTTACTTAATCTACAAATGGGTGAATTTCGGCCAAATACGGTCCTACGCAGAGGAGGAGCCAAAGGTGTAATTTTATTACGCGGGTACCTAGTAGGAACTCTGAGATTAAATTTATTTAATAGTTGTGGACAATCAATTTTATTCTGGAAAATTTTGGTGACAAAAATAATATCCGAAAATATAAAACGGTTTTCCAGAGATATAATGTGAAAATGCGACAAACGCCTCTGGTATGAGGTGAGCCTTTTGTGAGATAACCTGCTAGAGAAACTCAGGTGCCATAAGAATTTCTTTTGTATACGTTCAAGTCTTAGAGTGTGTGTTCTATTTTCATTATCCAATTATACACATTTTTATTTCTTTATCAATTTACACATATACTTATCTATTTATACCTGTATCTATTCCGTAATCATCTATGTATTTATAACTATATCTATCGTATTTTTACTTATACATCTATTTATACCTATAATATATCTATCGTATTGTTACCTATACACCTATTTATACCTACACTAGCGGTCCGCCCTGGCTTCGCCCGTGGTACATATTTCGAAATAAAAGGTAGCATATGTTCTTCCTTAGGGTCTAAAGATTATCTGTGCCAAATTTCATCAAAATCGGTCCAGTAGTTTATGCGTGAAAACCATACATACATACCTTTCTTCTTTATAATATTAGTATAGATCTATCGTATTCTTAACTATATACCTATTTATACCTCTACCCATCCACAGGAGCTGGTGCTTCGCCCCGGCTCGATGACGTTCGAATGGTGGGCGAGGCCGCCGGTGCGTCCCTTCGTTCGAGTGTATGTGTACAACGTGACGAACGCTGATGAGTTTCTGAATAATGGCTCCAAGCCGATACTGGATGAGCTCGGACCTTATGTTTACTCGTAAGTGTGCTGTTTGTATTGTTAAGCGTCCTACTGTAACTTTACACTAAGAGCTAGCGCGCAAGAGCAACTTTTGTCTCCGCAACTATTTTGTCTCTCCCATCAACTCTATGGGCTAGTAAGAAAGTGCGCGCACGTAGCGACGCAACTCCCCATAGAGTTGATGGGAGAGACTCAATAGTTGCGGAGACAAAAGTTGCTCTTGCGTAAGTAGCTCTCACATTTTGTTTCAAAAGGATATGTTCCAACTTCGGAGTGACGTCCCCGTTGTTTTAAATTTGCGGAGTAATTAAAGCAAAAAAATAAATAAATAAATATAACTAAAACGTTTCAAATTAAATGTATGGGATATGAATATGCCATAGTTAATGTATAGGATTGTTTAATTTGGTTTAATGTTACATATTTTTTGGATATTTCTCGTTTTATTTTTAAAAAAGTTTTTATTGTTATTTTACACATTAGGTATTGTACTTTCGATATCAGTTAAGAGGTTTTTGATAGTTGGTTTTTGAAATAGTTAGGTAGGTACTGAATAATCGCCTGTGCACACTTAACGATTACACCCTGCTTATATTAACAAATATGTAAAACTTTTCCGTGTTCTTTACCTACATTGATAGTTAAAGTAATAAGCAGTGCTTATATATAGCGATGACAAAACACCAACTTTCCAAGAAATCGTATTTAAAACAACCTCATACAAAACTCGTTTTAATCGCACCGCTATGTTAAGTGCTATTGCATATAAAAGACTAGACTTCTGCCCGCGGCTTCGCCCGCGTTTTCAAAGGAAAACTCGCATAGTTCCCGTTCCCGTGGCATTTCCGGGATAAAACCTATCCTATGTGTTAATCCAAGTTACCCTCTATATGTGTGCTAAATTTCATTGTAATCGGTTCAGTAGTATTTGCGTGAAAGAGCAACAAACACACACACATCCTCACAACCTTTCGCATTTATAATATTAGTAGGATTTTATTTTAATACGCGTTTAGAATAGAATTGCGAAAGATTTTGCACAAGCGTTTGTATACTCAACTAATTATTAAACAAAATCATAAAAATACTTAGTATTTATTCTGTTACTTTTTACACCAGAACTGCTGAACAGATTTGTGTGGTTTTTATTACAGAATACGACAAAGACTATCGCCCTCATGCTATCTTATAATATCAAAAATGCACATTCAATCTTTATTAAAAATACACTACTAGTGTCTGTCTGTATGTCGGGGCTAAACTCAAAAATAATTGCTTGGATTAACTTCGAATTATACATAAATATTACTAATATATTATCATCACGCTAAGACCAAAAGGATGGGGCAATGCGGGTAAAACCGCGGGTCACAGCTAGTAGATAATAATTGTGTAATAATGTCCTATAATATTTATTTATTACAAAATAAATGCATCTATTTATTAAACAACGATGCAGATGCACATTAAAATAAATATTCCAATAAATATCATCATCACTAGATAATAAATCCTTGAACTCGAACCTCTAGTCGATAGTCGATAGTCGTTAGTCGATAATGACAAATCAGTCGATCGACTAATCTATTCAAATCGACTACCATCACGCGATATGGCATGTGCATAATTGGGATTTAACGAGTTGCATATGGATACCAGGGCCGGATTTGGAATGATAAATTTGAGGCCCTGAGAGTATAGAATTTATTTTTGTTTTTTTTTGGTTGTTTGTTTGAACGTGCTAATCTCAGGAACTACTGGTCCGATTTGAAAAATTCTTTCGGTGTTAGCTAGCCCATTTATTGAGGAAGGCTATGGGCTATAGGATCATCACGCTAAGACCAACATGAGCGGAGTAATGCGGGTAACACCGCAGGGCACAGCTAGTGTAATATATAGGGCCCGATAGTAGTATAATTGTATGATGTATCGTGTATTTATCGTTGTACGAGGTTGGGATACTTAGATACAGCCGTAATATATTGAAAAAATACAATAATTTAAATATATGTATATTATTAAATATTTTTGTGATGAATAAACTAAAAAAAGGAAATTCAATAAGTTAGGTCATTCCTGAGTCACAGAATACATAATAGTAGCTAAACGCTACAGAACGGACACTCTCCGCCTCCCGCCAAAATTAAACACTTACCTCACCCCGCACGATCAGACATGTTATGGTACCCATTTCCCCGCAAGGACGATACCAACGACGTCTTAGACGAAACGCAACGAAGATTGACAACATTAATCAAATTGACATAAAGTAATTTTATTATTTTGGATTTGTGATTATCGTTTTTCGTAGAAAATGGTTAAATATTGTGCTGTTTACGGATGTATTTCATCAGAAAAACGCGAATTTTTTTTTACGCTAGTCACAAATGTGCCAACCATAAAGCGTTAACACACACATTTGCAGTCTCTACAGTGTGACTGTCAAAACAATCATTTTGTATGGAGTGTCCGGGGTGTGCCTGAGTGACATAAAACGCTTATTTTTGTTTATCTGTTTATTTTTGTAGTCTTGCTATAAATATATTTTATTAATAAAACATTATTAAAGCTTCATATCCTTTCTTTGAATGTATACAATGTAGTGAATAAACACCTCGACGGTTTCTAGCTATCAATCGTGGTTTGCATGTGTTATTAGTCACGACGCCTACTACCTTGCTTACTTAGGTTACACTTCACTATTACATATCACTACATAGTATAATAGATAGCGTCGTTGTCGAGGAAGGTTTTAATATAAGATTTCAGTTTTAGATAACGCGAGCGAAGTCGCGAGCTAACTAAACGAAACTAAAGCCTTGTTAAAGTACGTCCCTGTTAGAAAATTAGTGTCTGAATGTCTTGAATTTAAAAGGTCATGGAATACCATGACCTTTTAAATTATATGCAATCTTCTCCACTAATCATGGTCATGTGAAAAACATCGGATGGTTGTAATTCTCTTACAATGTTTTAAACCAGAATTAACTTATCTATGAACATAAAAAGGTTCGTAAAATTTATAATAGGTATGTGCAATGAAATTATTTGTTGTTTATCTGAAATAGCATGACTTAAATTTTGTTTAAGAGCATTTGTTTTTATTGGTTTTAACCCAGATATCGCAATATCCAGATATATTCACTTTGTCAGAATAGATTTATAGGCTGATAAATAAAAAAGACGTGTGTCACTCGGGGACTGCCGCGGTAAAGCTATTGCATGCTATGCCTTCAAGCCACACCTCCGCCCGTCGGTGTGGGGAGCGTGAGGTTTTTTCGTTACGGAATTTCTGGATTCGGTCCCCGTGCTCAAGGCCCGCGATAGAAGGTATGCAATAGCTTAATATCTAATAGAGGATAAAAATCATTCAAATTTAAATTCGACCTTGCATTGCATTGCATGCTTTTTGAATATTCATGGTTTATTCTAAAAGCAATAATAGGCCGTAATTAACTGTAAATTATTCATTCTTAAAAAATATATATTATGTAACATTTCATATGCATATATAATATATTTAATTCGCTTTAATTCCTATAAAATAATTAAAATTACTCGATACCTAGTTTAAAATAATCGTGACCTATGAATTATTTTATGTTTATTAAAAATGTTTAATTCGAAATACAAAATTTACAAACGTTTATAAATTTGACCTTTTCATGCCAAATATTATATAAATGTGACATAACATAACTTTTATAGAGCCCTCTTCACAATGGGCAGCGTGGGGCGAGTAGAGACAATCACGATAGTGTAGAAGGGCTAAATGTCTGTGGTCATATTATCATTGTTTGTAGTATGATAATTCATAATCGCCGTAATGGCGGCAAGCATCGACCATCATTTGTTGGGCCAACGCTGCCCATTCTGAAGAGGCCCAAGTCATTCTCGACCGCTCTTCTCTTTTCTGCTTAGTAGTAAGTTAGTATATGTAGATATTTATTGTGTTATTAACATGATTTATTTCATCACCAACAGTGAAGAATGGGAGAAGATGAACATCACAGACAACGAGAACGGCACATTGTCGTTTTTCTACCATCGCACGTATACGTTCATGCCGGAATTGAGCGCGGGGCCCGACGATGACTCTGTGGTGGTGCCCAATATACCTATGTTGGTGAGTAATACATGTTACTTTGTTTCTAAAATACATAGGGGTAGTCACACGTTACATATACCCAAGCATATACCTATCTACCGTAGCACTTTGACAACGTGTGACTGCGGTTTTCCAAATATGAAAATTTATCTCTACATAGTGGAATCGGTAGCCAGCTATCTCTATTTAAAAGGTGTGTTTTTAACTTCTTACGTACTCACAGAAATAAAATAATTACCTAGTTGATAATATTATAGTCTTACCTCTAGTTTTTTTTCCATGACATAATTTAATCTATACTAATATTATAAAGCTGAAGAGTTTGTTTGTTTGTTTGTTTGAACGCGCTAATCTCGGGAACTACTGGTCCGATTTGAAAAATTCTTTCGGTGTTAGATAGCTCATTTATCGAGGAAGGCTATAGGCTATATACCATCACGCTACGACCAACAGGAGAGGAGCCACGGGGGTGAAACCGCGCGGAGCGGCTAGTTTTAGCATATATGTATTGTCAAATTTTGTTATGTAGTTTTCGTGAAGAAACTGCTTTCATTATCTAATTGTAATATTCATTAAATATATAATGTTACAGATAAAGTTATGTACGCCGTTATTGTCATACATCTTAGATACTATGTTCAATGTTTATTCTTGTAATGTTTCGTATTATGTATGATGTGGTGTTACTCAAGTCTCAAATAAATAAATAAAATATTGCATACTTCAGAATAGTATTGTATGACATTATTGTCAATTTACAACGAAGGCATCTTGGTAGAGTCTACTGTGTCCATTTACTTGCAACTACATTAGCAACTTTGTTCAGTTCAGTATTCTGAAAACCTTGTTTTATACTTTTTCGGCGCCGTTTTTTGTCGTAGTTGGGTTTTATTTTTTTTTTTACTTTTTATTATGTATATAAGATACAAAATAAATAAAAAATCAGTTCAAGTTAATGACCTACTAATGGAAACGATAAAAAACATATTCAACAAATAGACGTTTAAAATAATGGAATGAAGTAGCAAAAAACAGAATTACATAAACCACTCACCGTATTTAATTATAATTATTTTAAATGTACAAATAATTATTTTAATCGTACTGTTTTGTGTAATAATATAAGTTATGTAATTGTTTCGAATTTAAATGTTTTACTGAGTTAAATACATGCATAATGTTAATTTTTATGTTTATTTTAATTTGAATACAGTTAGGTAAAAAAAATATGTTTTGTAATATGTTTTTGATTTAATTTATTTTAATTTATACAACAGCCCCCTCGACTCAAAATAAAAACTGAAAATAAGTACATAATTTAGCATAAGTTATTTCAGAATAAGTAGCTTGTTACTAGTGTAATATATTTCAGAATACCTAAGGAGATTGTTACTAGCGAAATAATTTTTGCAGTTATTGTTTGTTCGATAAAATAGCAATTCTAGCTAGTATATATTGTAGTTTTTTATTTATTCTAATGGAAAATTTGTAATCAAGCATACAACAATTATTATAATGTAAGATTTTTTATTAAACTAAGGGCTTCGTTCACCATCTCCAAGTAAAGCGTTGATTAGTTACTTCTTAATTAACGTTAATCAGCAAGTAAAGGTTACGAGTATCTTTTGTCAATTTCACAAACGAAACATAAGCTCCGAGTAACAACTTACTGGTTAAATGAGTAACGGAACAAATCGTACGTAATAAGTGTGGATTGTGTAGGTACATTAGCTAATCATCGAAAAAGATAGAGCTATTAATGCATATCAGATCATCCTATCCTCTAAAAAGCCATATTATCATCTATACTTATTACTTATAATATTATAAAGCTGAAGAGTTTGGTTGTTTGTTTGTTTGAACGCGCTAATCTCAGGAACTACTGGTCCTATTTAAAAAATTTTTCGGTGTTAGACAGCCCATTTATCGAGGAATGCTACAGGCTATATATCATCACGCTAAGACCAACGCGCAACGGGAGCAATGCGGGTGAAACAGCGCGGCACAGCTAGTTTATAATGATACATATCAAAGTAAACATAACATACCACAATATAAAATGATTTACCAAAATACATACTCGTATCTTATTTCCTTTTAACGAGCGGAAACAACAAAAACCTTTACGTATTTTTAAGAACGAAAGTCAAGTCCTTAACAAGTGAAAGTACATACAGAGATGTTAATTTGGTGCTCATTACGATATAGTATGACGTAAAACTTGTGACGTAATTGTATGTATAAGTATTAATAGGTATGTGTGTGTAATTGTGTATGTATGTTAGGTTTAGCATGGAATGGGGATTTTGTGTTTGTATGTCTGTTTATCACGTCGAAAATGCGGTGTGGATTTTGATATAGGACAAATGCAATTCTCGTGAAGTACCTAACTCTATTAGGTTTTATAATAATATAATTTAATAAGAATGGAGATTTGTATGAAGTGGAAGATCGTGTGATATATATATTATGTATAACATATAGCCTTCCTCGATAAATGGGCTATCTAACACCGAAAGAATTTTTCAAATCGGACCAGTAGTTCCTGAGATTAGCGCGTTCAAACTAACAAACTCTTCAGCTTACAATATTATAAGTATAGATGATCCGGGACTATTTTCAAACATGTTTATGAATATTTAACAAATATGACACAACTGCAATATAAATGAAAGTGACATATCGTAGTCTGCGCGTACGCATACGCAGCTAGACACTTTCCAAGTGATTATATACAGAGTGTTTGCATTTACTCTAATTGTTTTTAAAGTTTAAGTTATTGTGGAATATGTCTAAAAGTATAATTTGTTATAGTTTTTATATAAGTTACTATATACATAATATTATGACTTTCTACATGTAATGATTAAGTGCCATTTATTTTAAGCAATTTTGGGGTAAAATTACAAGTTAAAAATCAAAATTAATTCTCTTTAATAGGAGAAAAAAAATTAAAACAACGGTTGTTTAAAGTTCGCGAAAGCGGGGCGTCTGTCGGGTCAATTTGTTTATAATAAATACCTACATTTTATTAAAAGACTAGCTTACCGCCCGCGGCTTCGCCCGGTTTGTCTAAAACCTAATATATTATATACTTAAACCTTCCTCTTGAATCACTCTATCTATTAAAAAAAACCGCATCAAAATCCGTTGCGTAGTTTGAAAGATTTAAGCATACAAAGGGACATAGGGACAGAGAAAGCGACTTTGTCTAAAGGAGTCGGTAACAAACATACAGGTGAAGCCAATAAAAAAATGCATGTCTGTCTTTATGTGCTATGTCTATATACGTAACGGTTGTCACGCTTTGCAGTTCGTTTCGATTCAACTCACATGATAGATGATATTATTTGCTAAGCAGCGAGCGGTCTGCCCCGGCTTGACCCGTGGTACATGTTTTTTTTTTTTCTATACATAAGAACCATCATCGTATTTTTAGGAATATTATAAAAATAATAATAAACGAAATCGGTTCAGTGGTTCTCGAGATTTGCGCTTAGCAAAAACAAACAAACAAATTTAGCGTTTCGTTTTTCATGAAAACAACTTCACGACATGTTCTGTTAGCTTATCTATCTGTTAGTTAAAATAACAAATACATAATCACTACATAATATTTAAAGCAAATTCGCTTCTCGCTCTGTCTGTATGTAAGCTTCGATCTATAAAATTACTCAACAGATTTTGATGAGCTTTTGTAAAAGATAGAATGGTTCAAGAGGAAGGTTGTAGTATATAATAATTTATTAGGATTTAGACAAAGCGGACGAAGCCGCGGGTGGTAAGCTAGTCTATAATATAAAAATGAATCGCAAAATGTGTTGGTAAGCGCATAACTCGAGAACGGCTGAACCAATTTCGTTGATTCTTTTTTTATAATAGTTTTTTAAGTATGAGGATGGTTCTTATGGAGAGAAAACCTTAACATGTATCGTGGGCGAAGCCGGGGCGGACTGTTAGTGGTATATAAAACTATAGTTCATTGATCAATAAAATATACAGGCAAATAATTACCCACCTAGTGTTAAATATAGCCTCACGGTCTATCCCGTTATGTGGCTAGAGGTCTATGAACTTGTGTGTGTGTTTGTGTGTATATCGGTAACGGCTGTGACGATCGAATGATGAGTGGGCAGTGGACTGGATTAATATTTGAGAGGAAGTTTGTTTTGTAAGGATGGACAGACGGATAGGCAGTTTTTCTTGTTATTTAGCACTAGCAGCTCAGCCTGGCGTGACCCGACATAATACGTAAATAAAATATAGCCTACTAGCTTTCCAACCGCGGCTTCACCCGCGCAGTCAAAGAAAAACCCGCATAGTTCCCGTTCCCGTGGGATTTCCGGGATAAAGCCTATCCTATGTCCCGGAGTAAAAAGTAGCCTATGTCCTTTCTCGGGTATCAAAATATCTCTATACCAAATTTCATGCAAATTGGTTCAGTAGTTAAGGCGTGATTGAGTAACAGACAGACAGACAGAGTTACTTTCGCATTTATAATATTAGTATGGATGTGACTTAAAAAAGGTGCCTTTTCTTTTAAATCGATCCAGTAGTTTGGGTTTGAAAACATTGTTTCCTCTTTATTAGTTTTTAATGTCTTACGAAAACACAGACAGACAATATTTTTTCTCTTTCTGCACCAAAGATTGCACCTTTATTATTTTTATTTTATTTTACACACACAAGGAAATAAATGAATAGAATTTTAATATAAACATTATATCAACATAAAATTTAACATATTCAATTATTTTTGCAATTAAGAGACTTAATTTTGTTTTATTTTTTTTTAATTTTCAACCTCCAGAATACGAAATTTTAAGGTTTTCGGGAAATCAACAACACGACTACCTTGTGAAAAGTGACAAAAACGTAAGGTTATGTGTTGACCTCTGGGTTACATTAACCTGTGTTTATTTAAAAAAATGCATTAAAATAGGCTTATTAAATCTTTAGCAGTGAAATAAGCTGAAGTTAATTAAAAGTAAAGATATTAAGGATAAATGAAAGAAACTTTTAGGATAAGAACGCTTTAATATATACTTTTAATATTATAAAGCTGAAGAGTTTGTTTGTATGAACGGGCTAACTACTAGTCCGATTTAAAAAATTCTTTCGGTGTTAGATAGCCCATTTATTGAGGAAGGTTATAGGCTATGTATCATCACGCTAAGGATAGGAGCAATGCGGGTAAAACCGCGGGCACAGCTAGTTGTTAAAATGAAAGTACACATAAATTGTAAAAATAAGGATATATTTTTACTGATCATAGTTACATCAAAGTTATTTCTTTTATGTTACAACGATAATAAGCTTTCGTAAATATATGCTTTTGCCGTGGTTTTGTTTTATAAAAAACGCTTTTTTCCTCCCGTGTTTTGCTTGGAAATAAGATATATCTTATCTTATCTTAATATATATAAATCTCGTGTCACAATGTTTGTCCTCAATGGACTCTTAAACCTCTTAACCGATTATAATAAAATTCGCACACCATGTGCAGTTCGATCCAACTTGAGAGATTGTATAGTTTAAATCTCAAATCGTTTTAGAGAAAGCGGGCGAAGCCGCGGGCGGTAAGCTAGTATGTTATAGTTCTACTGATTTTCTGATTAGTTTTCTAAAAGCGCTGGGCTCATTTTAATGTAAATCTTATTAGTAGATAGCATATCAGTCTTTATAGATTCAAAAGTCTATATTAAAATGATTGTAGAAAGACTTACATGGAAAATTATATTTTTACGCGAGCAAACACACGCTCTAACTAGTATGTAAAAATAAAGCTCATAACACACACCAAGCTAAGATGAAGGCCATAACAAAAAATATATTACGTACGTCGTACGTGTAATTTTTGAATCACGTCACGGTGAGCAGGAAATAATTGTCTAGGTCGACGGGTTAAGGTCGTGGTGGCCATTATATGTATTTATAAATATATGACTTTAAATAATTATGTAATTTTTGTATGTGAAAATTTATCGTGATAATTATTGTAATGTGTATGCTTTGAAAATTTAAAGTAATGCAGCGATTGAGCTCAAATTTCGGTACGATTTACAAGCTTCATTTGTTGATATGTTTTTCTTTGTCATGCATTCAATACTAACGAGCTTCGCTTTTTCGATCAAAATTGCAAGTCAAATAAATGCTAATCTATCGTAAAAGACTGAATAAAAAGACTGAAAAATGTATGTGTACAAATACATGGTTTTTAAATAAATATATTTTTCATTATTTAATTATCTTTTCATCGTAAAAGACTCGAACTTTATTAGTCAGCAATATCAATTTTTAAGTGTAACATCACTAAAATATCTATTGAATAATATTTTAAGCGTTCTCGCGAGCTTTCTTGCGAGCTTTTGCATTCTTTTTGTCATCAAACCTTAACGAAAGATACTCCGTGCGTGTCAAAATCGAGCCATAAAGAGTTGGTTACACACAAACATACAGGTGAAGCTAATATAAGCGTCAGTTTATATAAATGTTAAAATTTTCCAGAGTGCAACATCCCAATCGAAACACGCGGCGCGTTTCCTCCGTCTAGCCATGGCGTCCATCATGGACATACTCAAGATAAAGCCCTTCGTCGAAGTCTCTGTTGGTCAACTGCTCTGGGGGTATGAGGATCCCCTACTGAAGCTTGCTAAGGATGTAGTGCCGAAGGAACAGAAACTGCCGTATGAGGAGTTTGGTCTGTTTTATGGGGTGAGTTTGATGTACATAGTTTGTTAAATGTGATATTAAGGGAAATGACTAGAATATGCTGTAGTGTTTGTCGGCTTTGTGTTATTGTAGGTATTGTGCTAGTATTAAGTTAATATTGGGCTTTCAAATTGTACATTTTATTTGTCCTTACTATTCGACTAATGATTTTAATATCTGCAAGGTAAAGCACTGCCAAATAGGCTTATTTTAATACTTTACGATTTCTCAACATACCCTAAAAGTCATCAAGCCAGTTCTCCTTTTATCTGTCTTAACGTTTGTCAGCGTTTCATCTATTAATTTGTATTGCAAATAGTCACAACAACAATGTTTCAACGAACAACATGCATATTCATCAAAAAGATGTCAGAGAGACTGACAATACAAATGAAATTTCATAAAATTTACTAATCGAAGATAGCTATAACATTTTCCATACCAAAACATGCTAAATAAATTTTTAAAAATCCCACAGAAAAACGGCACAGCCGCCGACCCCGTTACCATGTTTAGTGGTGCGACAGACATAACAAAATACGGTATAATAGAGCGCTACAACCACCGCGACAAGCTACCGCACTGGCTCACCGACGAGTGCAACAGCATCGCCGGCTCTGACGGATCGATATTCCCCCCGCACATCACTAGAAACGACACTTTACATGTGTACGACAAGGATTTGTGCAGACTGCTGCCGCTCAAGTAAGTAAAGTAGCTTAAAATGTTAGTAAATGGTAGCAAAGAACTTGACGGTTTATGATTTAGCAACGAACTGAATGAAAGTGTGTAACGAACTTGGTAAATGTTAGTGCAACAAACTAAATGACTGTAAGCAACGAACTGAATTGATGTATGTAAGGAACTGTACGAAAGGTGTGTAAGCAATGAATTAAGAGCGAAAGACAGTATGTTAGCAACCAACATCTATACTAATATTATAAAGCTGAAGAGTTTGTTTGTTTGTTTGTTTGAACGCGCTAATCTCGGGAACTACTGGTCCGATTTGAAAAATTATTTCGGTGTTAGATATAGCTCATTTATCGAGGAAGGATATAGGCTATATATCATCAGTCATCACGCTACGACCAACAGGAGGGGCCACGGGGGTGAAACCGCGCGGAGCAGCTAATAGTTATAAAGTTAGCACAAAACGAAGTATGGTATCATAGGGCGGTAACGAACGTTATGATTTAAGATTTAGCAACAAACTGATTAAAAGTGTGCAACGATATAAGTAGATATCTACATGTGTCTGACTGTATATTATGTTATGTTTAAGCATCTAACAACAATGATGAATGTAACGAACTGAATGAATTATGTGTAAGCTGCAATAGACAAAAATAACATAGTTTTACAGCAACAGACTTAATTTGTATTAGAATGTAAAATAATGTAAATTTCTGGAAATGTACTTATCGAAAACCCAAGAAGTATTTAAATAATTAATATTCATTGAATCTCAACATTAAAAAGTTGTTATTATACGTATATTACCACTGAGCTACGTAACAGCGTTTTTATGACGTTTTATGTTTCCACACAAACAATGCAGATGTGTGAAACAATAACAAATAACTGATTTGTGGCGTAATTGCGATTATCGGCTTGTGTAATTCGACGCGCGAACGTGGCACCCTGTTACACCGTAGCGTAATAATATTTATTTATTTATTTATGATTTTTATTTATTCATTTTAGATTGATCATATCAAAGATAAAATTGCTTCGTGATTGCTTGAAAAGCTTAAAAGTTTGATTGAGGTTTTAGAGGGATTCAATCCATTTAAAATAATGTTTTGTTTCTTTCTTTAATTTATTTTCCATGCAACTATAATATGTAATAAAGGAGCGTGGCAGGCTTATAATATAGAAAATATATGAAATACTAGAGGTCCGCCGTCCGTCCCCGGCTTCGCCCGTGGTACATATTTCGAAATAAAAGGTAGCCTATGTCCTTTCTCGGGTATCAAAATATCTCCATACCGAATTTCATGCAAATTGGTTCAGTAGTTTAGGCGTGATTGAGTAACAGACAGACAGACAGAGTTACTTTCGCATTTATAATATTAGTATGGATTTCTTGTGAGTTACTTCTGCTACGCTACGTTTGATTTCGTTCAGTTTTTTTGTAGAAGATACTTACGAAATTGAAAATACGATATAATAAATATCTTTAGCAATATTTTGTGTAGACTAAGGTTTATTAAAATTAGATTAAAGACAGAACTTCAACATGGCGCTACTAGCATAAGGATAATGGAATTTGTTACATGATTAACAATTTTACCTTCAAAGTTAATGGCTTTTTAATGACCTTGTTGATCTTAATTTACTTAGATATCTAGAAAAAGATTCATTTTAAATGATCTTTTTGTTTACTAAGTATAACTTGTTGATCTTCTTGTGTTATTTATTTATGGTATAAGGAAAAAATTTACATTAATTTTTGTATCCGACATAACTAGGTTAAGGTTTAAAATGCTCTTCGGCTTTTCGTATACATCTTCATTATGATGTTTATTCAAATAAAATCAGTTTATGCTGCTTATAAATACTTTATTGAATTAAATTTTCCAATTTCAATTTTTACAGTTTTCTATACACCCAAATACAAATATTTATCTAGTTATATCTTCAGCAGCAGCCGCTATAATAAATAAAATCGTCATATTAAGAAATATTATACGTAACGCTTCGGTGTAACATACGGCCGCACACGCAATAAGCCATTGTCACAGCATATTATGGTTTTTGTTACATTCTCCCTATTATGCGATAACGCGAGACGAATTCAATTCTATTTGTGTATAATGCACTTTATAATATTATGCACTAACATTTGTTAAAGGTTATGAGAATATCTTGGTTGCTATCTATAAAATGTGTATGTATGTATAAGTAAAAGTAAATAGTAGCTTTCCGCCCGCGGCTTTGTTTAAAGATCAAGTTATACATAACTTTTAGTTCTTGCCCGTGGCTTTGCAAGCGTGGTAAAGATAGTTAAAAGTTGTCACGTGTCACGTTTTATAATAATACAGTGTCATCTATCGGAATTTATAAATTTGACACTGATTCAAATAATTAATCTTCCTGGAGTATTATTGCGGTAAAATGCAGCTTACATCATTCTCTAGCCACGAAACTATCTCTAGACACAAATATCATACAACAAATTAGCTCCATTGCAACAGGAGTGAAAGATAAAGAAACACTTTCCCATGTATATTATCTTATCTTAATAATATATATAAATCTCGTGTCACAATGTTTGTCCTCAATGGACTCCTAAACCACTTAACCGATTATAATAAAATTCGCACACCATGTGCAGTTCGATCCAACTTGAGAGATAGGATAGTTTAAATCTCAAATCGTTTTAGAGAAAGCGGGCGAAGCCGCGGACGGTAAGCTAGTTAGTTAATATTACCAATCCCCTACTTCGCACCTTTTATGTTTTGTTTTAGCATTTAAAGGTTGTCTTTCTTATTCCACTAGATTCTATATATAGATATTGCATATATAATTTAATTTATTCATCCGCCGACCCAGATGGCACAGTGGTTATTGACCTCTCTTGCACATGAGTGTGTGGGTTCGATTGTATGATTAATATCTTTTGCTTGTATAATATATTTATTTTATTAATTTGACTTGTCACCGGAATGTCCATTTTTAGCTTATTATTAATTTGTACAGGAAGAAAATAATATTGAATAATCAATTGATAAAATTGAATGTAATGTAGCATTAAAAAAATAAAACAAATGGGTTCCAGGAGAGCCTTGGAGAACACCCGAAATAGCTACAAAGCGATGCGATGTCCAAATAACTATAAAATAACGTGCATTTTCTGTTGCATACATATGTTTCAGTATAATAATGTAATAGCCCTTCTGGCTAACATTGAGAAACACCTTACAAAAAAAAAAAAAAAAAAAAATATAGTATTGGTTCATGAATATCAGCCCCTTACCACTATATTATGTGTTGTAACAAGTGATCTACATTATCGGATGCCTTACCAAAATCCATATACGTTTATTTTTATTTCTGGATGTTTATTTTAAAATTTTGCCGTACAACTTAAATCTAGCTCATCCAAAGTTCGCTCTATTAAAAGTGAAAACTCAAAACATTGGAAATATAGACCGCTATGTGTTGCTTGTCATGAGTGACCCCCAACGATTTTCAAGAAGATTTCGTTATGTAACTCTGTCGTCATTGACTAAATAGACATAATTATTCTCCCTACAAGTATTTATTACTTCTTACAGGTATCTAAAAGACGTGGAGTCCACAGCCGGTGTGCAAGGCTTTCGTTTCACACCACCAGTTGATGTATTCGCTGACGATGAGCACAACCGTTGCTTCTGCCCCGCCGGCCCGCCGTGTGCGCCCAATGGTCTGTTCAACGTGTCGCTGTGCCAGTATGGTGAGTGTACACAGACAGACAGACAGAGACACGCTTTAGACAGATACATACACACAGATAAACATATAGATACATTCACTGGTATACACTGTACACATAGAAACGTACACAGACGGACACACTCTCACACAGTGTATGAGTTCATTATACACAGCTCATATTCGTGCACTAGACTGTATAGACTAGACAGACCCTAGTTTGTGTGTCTAGTCTAGACACACAAACACAAATAATATACGTACACATGAACAGCACACAGTATTCATAGAAAAATATAATTCTGTTTCGCAAAACATACGTACATTCATATTATGCTCTGTACTTTTTTGTTTTTCTTTTTGTCCCGAATTACAATGGAACTTATTGTCAGAATAGTAATTTTGATGTGTGTAAATAAACAAATAAATCTACTTCTGCCCACTTATAGATTTAACATTATACATAATATTATATTATAACTACATTTACTTTAACAAATTAATAATTTTTCCCCAGATTCACCAATAATGCTATCGTTCCCGCACTTCTATCTCGCCGACGAGAGTTTCCGCGAAGCGGTCGAAGGAATTTCCCCGCCCGACCCGGAGAGGCACAGATTATACATTGATGTACAGCCGGTAAGTGGTAGCTGTTATTTGTAACTGTGATTTTAGCTGTGATTTTGGAAGTGATTTGTTACTGTTACTTGGGATTGATTTGTAAGTTGGAACTGTGATTTTAGCCGTGATTTTTGGGATTGATTTGTAATAGTTATTACTTATTAGGGTTTGACTTGTAACTCGCGGTCAATCGCATCTCGCCACGCCACGCCACTCTGGGCAGATTATTAGCAAAAATATCTGTCACAAGAACCAGTTCAATAATATCTGACTATAGCAAAAGTACATGACATTAGTAGGCAGCATGATAAAGTGGCATCATAATTATGTGATGAAAATGAATAGCAAATAATTGTGACAACCTCTCAAAGCATAAATGTGTGACGTCACATAGGAGGCAATATCTGACACTATTTATACATATATTTGTATTTTGCATTAATTCCTCACATAAAGCATAATAAGTACTTATATGCATTGCCACTGATGTCACATATATTTTTGATAATTCCCCCTAGTGATACATTAATGCTTGTGACTTTACAACCGCTAAATTAGAACTGTTATTTGTCATTATGATTACAGCTGTGATTTTTGAGAGTGATTTGTAACTGTTACTTGCGAGATATTTATAACTGTTATTTGGGAGTGATTTGTAACTGTTACATGGGAGTTATTATAAAATAAATATTTAACTCCCACAGGAGATGGGCACAGCGATGCAGGCGCGCGCTCGGATACAGATCAACCTCGCCGTGTCGCAGGTGGTTGATATCAAGCAAGTTGCCAACTTCCCGGATATTGTGTTCCCGATATTGTGGTTCGAAGAGGTTGGTTTTTTTTTTACTACATCTGTTTTGGGTAATAATTGTGTTTTTAAATCTAGAATTTTTACTGTCTTGATAACATTCATTTTTCAAAAAATTTATCTGTATACAAAGTCATTTTTTTATGGTCTATTAAATATTTAAAATGTTTTTTTAAGATTTTTTGTTAAGATCCAATAAGTCAAACGCTTTGCAGAAATCTATATATTGATAGCTATTTAGCTACTTAGCGACTATACAATATTCAACTTAGAGACAAATTACGATGACCGATTTATTTTCTGTTCTCGTTTATATGCTGTGTTAACCTCTAGGTCTAGCACTTATTACATGATAATATTATGTAGGTATCATAGAATAACCATAATATCTATTTTTGTAGTGTTATGTCGAAGTTTTTGGACCTATAAAAATAATAATAATAAAGCATTTGAATTCTATATCTATACTAATATTATACAGCTGAAAAGTTTGTTTGTTTGAACGCGCTGATCTCGGGAACTACTGGTCCGATTTGAAAAATTCTTTCGGTGTTAGATAGCCCATTTATCGAGGAAGGCTATAGGCTGTGGCTATAGGCCATACCATATTATATCCAACGGGAGCAGTAATGCGGGTGAAACCGCGGGGAACAGCTAGTTATTATATAAAACACTGAACAGCGTTTGAACTGGTAGGTACTGGTATTCGTATAGAGTACTATCACTATACGAATACCAGTAATATATAGATTATAAAACTAAATATCGAACACTGAACAGCGTTTAAATTGTTTTTCCTCTCGCGTATAGGGCATAGACGAACTGCCCGACTCTGTCTCGTCCCTACTCCGTTTAGCAACACGAGCCCCTCCCGTTGCTCGGGCGGCGCTCTCTTGGGGACTGTCAGCGTTGGGGGCGCTGTTACTGCTGCTGGCAGTTACGTGCCTCGTGCGGTGAGTGACAGACATACACACACACATACAATTAATGTATAAATACAAACAGTTATATAGAAAAAATGTGTGCGTGTGTGTACATACGTAAGAAGTGAAACTTCTTTATGACCTTATTTTTCAAAAAAATTGGTTGTTTTTAAAGTAGGTTTTAAAAACAATTCGAACTCAAACTCAAACATTTATTTATTCAATAAGACTTCTTCTAGAAGCACTTTCGAATCGTCATTACATATTTTTAACATTTACCACCGATTCGGAAAGCAGTATCTATGGAGAAGAACCGGCAAGAAACTCCATAGTTGCTCTTTTAAAATCATGTCAATATTACAATTTAATTTTACATAATATGTAACATATATCTAACTACATAATAAAATATGCCAAACAACTGTCCTGTGGTTCTCAAAATGCTCTTTCTCTTAATTCTTCATTCAAAATAGCAATTTTAACAACAAAGTCACATTAAAAATTTTCACAAAAACATTATTTAATAATTACCATATATTTTTATATTTATATATCTACATATTTCAGTTCTTCCCATCGGCAAAGCACGCTCCGGCTTGAAGGGCACGCGGTAGCGAAACCTCCTCCAAGCAAGAATGGAAAAGACAACGGCTACGAACTTAATAGCCGTAGATAATAGAGAAGAGAAGAGTAAAGAGGAGAAAAGTAGAGTAAAGAAGAGAAAAGAAGAGTGGGGAAGAGAACTTGATATTGACCGCGTTTGAAGGTACTATTGGATTTGGTGCTGCAGTAGGAACTTACAACTGTAGTAGTATACTATTAGTATGTACTGTAGTAGTTAATCACGACTATAGTAGTAAAACTTGTAGTAGATATTACTGTAGTAGTGAATAAATTGACTATTAAATGTCTCATAAATGTAATTTTTCTATGTTAATATTTTTTTTTTACTTAATTAATAAAAATGTCATATTATGGTGGATATTTGCCAAATTTTATATCTATAGAAAATTTCATGTAATTTATGCTTTTTTTTGTATTATTTTAAATTAAAAAACGCGGTCTCTATTAAGTGTGATTTTGAAAGTCTGTAGTAAAGTTACTTTTGACAGTTGAGAAAATTGTATACTTTGTGACATTTTGACAGATTAAAAATTGTACTTAAATAAAGTAGATTAAGTATCACTTTTGAAGTGAAACTTCTTAAGGCGCGTTGAGAGTAAAATTTCACGGTCGCGTCATGGCAATACCGTCACGACATGGATTAAGATTTTGGTATCTTTGAACCTTGCCAAAGAAGTTTCACTTCTGACACGTGTGCTCGGCACACAAGCTCTTTTATTAATGTCGAGCATTTTAAGTACCTACTATGAAATAGTTCGTAATTAATTTTGTCAACTGTCTGAACACTGTTTATTACTCGATTATAAATAATTTTATTTTTGTAGCCATCTTGTAAAATTCTTATAAATTTTTAGGCATTGCCAGGTGCAATAATATATAAGGTTCTGATTTCAAAATAACAATTTTATAATATGGCTATAAAAATATATTATGTAGAATAAAAAAGCAATAGCCACAAATAATTATAAATAATCGTTAATTTTAAACGTATTATATAAATATAATATAAATACTTACGGAAAAAATGGTATTTCGAATGTTGGTGAAATATTTTTCGAATTATCCTTTTTTCCTCAACTATTAAAGTTAATGCATGGCAACACAGTGCATTTAATGACATTAGTTTTGGCGGGAAATTTAAAGTGACGTTTTCTTTTTTTTCATTGAGATACGTCATTCTTGTTGTTTTTTTTGTCTGTTTTTTGTCACAATATTAATGGAAAAACTTCCGCGGTTCGCTGTGTGTGCCTTAGGCTTAATTTAATACGAATTCTCTTTTTATGTCTACTATTTTATAGGAAATCTACAACGATGTGATAAGCTTCCATATTGATATTATTTTTGAACAAATTTATTAGTGCTTATATAAAAAAAAATTGACATGTCATTTGTAAATATAACCTCTATAGGGATCGGGGTTGACGATTAACATTTTTTTTTTTACCAATTAAAATATTTTTAAAACATTATTATTACCGATAGTAACTAGTCTTTATGGGTCCGTCCTTAGGCCTTAGGTAAACTATTTTTTTTATATTTCTTCTCTTGGAATGGTTTATTGTACTTAGATTTAGGTTGTGTATGATGCATCACATTATAATATGTATTTTATTAAATCTAATATGTCAAATAATCGGTTCTATTTTTTACATTTTTTTTACTCTCGTTGAAAATAACTCGTTATTGTGACACTTGACGTTTTTAAGTAATTTGCCTCTGATACGGCATTAAATTGAAATTTTATGTAATAAATATTGTTTCTTTTATTGTTTTTTATGAAAACCTTCGAACGGCATTGGCGGGAAATTGTATTGTCATAACTTAACTTTGACATATGTCACTTTGACAGTGTCAGCTGGAGTTAACGTTTAAGAATTGATAAATTTTATATATGACAAACATAAGACTGAAGAATCCGTCCGTAAATAGATTGTTTTTGCTTTTTTCTATCGACAATTTAAAAACTTGCCACTGCCGTTAAAATACCAACGATTTTGCTCAAATTTGGGACGATAGTCGCTTCTCTTTGTATATGTGAACGTTTAAATTGTGTGTAGTGTAAATAAATGAATAAAGGTGTAAGATTTATTATTTGTGTGTTTTATTTTATATTGTGTGATCCTTTATCCTGTCGTAATACTTTTAATGCTACAAAAATAATTATTCATATAAGTACTAGCAAACCGGGTGAACTCCGTTTCGCCACCAGAGACACCTTTTCTTTGCTATAAATCTCACGGAGCTCGAGACCTTTCCAACGAATGCAAAACCGTGGAAATCGGTTCGTGCATTCTAGAGTTATAGGCTATAGCGTCAGGAAGGAAAACCCGACTTATTTTTATATAGTAGATAATGTTGAAGAGAAAATATGGTTAGGGAGCCAGGTGCAAATTTGGTTAATTATTTCCTCTCAAGAGATAATTCGTCAGACGCATCAGAGTATAGTATTATAAAGCCTCGTGAACGTCAGCTGGCGCTCGGTTGGGGGAGTGAGCGGTTGTAGCCTCCCACGCACGTAGGAAAAAAAAATACATTCATTCATTTCCTCTCAGCTAAAAATTTGTCAAATTGTAGCTAACCCAATATCTCAACGAAAAAAATAATCAGCTGGTTACAACATGGTGTATTATACGTCAGCTGGTGTCTCGAACATGAAAAAAATAAAATTATTTTCCGTGATTTCCTCTCAAACTAAAATTTACCTGATGATAGCTTATATGTAACTATGGATATAATATATATAGGTCAGCTGGCTGTATCTGGGTGGAAAAACCGTCAGCTGATACTTTGAAAGTTATTACATAGGAGTTAGACAGAAGCATCTATTGCCAATTTATATGCATCAACTGACTAGGTTTTCCTCGAATTATTGCTAGCTGATTTTTTTTATTTATCGCATCAGTATATTAACAATCAGCTCACAAATTTTCACCTGAGATGAAATGACGTATCTTTAATTATTATCGTTATTTTTTAAAAATCAAGCAACACACGCTAGCATAATATAGACAGTAATAAGGTACTTGGAGGTGGTTAGTTGTGCACATGATTACACTACGTACATTCAGCCACATCGGTAAACATGTTTTTACAAATATTATAAAACTGCATTTAAAAATAACTATCATATCATCAAATTCACATAACTACCTAAAAGTGTAACAAATATGAAATAACCCACTAAAAACATTAGTTAACTTTATTTATTAAAAAAATAATAGTATAATATATAATTAATAAAGTTATTACTTATCTTTTACGGGGACTTATGTTGATGGAATTCCACGTATCTCGATGATTTTGTTAATGTCTCATTATATTCGAGACACCAGCTGACGCATAATACACCATGCTGTAACCAGCTGATTATTATTTTTCGTTGAGATATTGGGTTAGCTACAATTTGACAAATTTTTAGCTGAGAGGAAATGAATGAATATACTTTTTTTTCTTACGTGCGTGGGAGGCTACAACCGCTCACCCCCCCAACCGAGCTCCAGCTGACGTTCACGAGGCTTCATAATACTATACTTTGATGCATTTTACTAATTACCGCTTGAGAGGAACTTGGTCATAAAATCTGCTTCTGGCTCCCGGACCAATACTCATTCTTGAGGTTAGGAAAGATTGAATTTAAAAGATAATGAATATTTAGCTGAATTCTTGCGCTTAGGCTATCTTTCTTCTATAATTATACACACATTACATGAGCTACATCATTGCCACATATCATCAAAATCCGTTCAATAGTTTTACGTGCAAAGCAACACACACATCCGCACAAACTTTCTCATTTATAATATTAGTAGGACTAACTTTTTTCTGCGCCTTCGTACGTTTGAATTGTAAATCTAAACAATTTTCATATCTAACTAGAGAACTAAGACTTACGAAAAATTCATTAAAATCGGTTCAACCACAGAACTATATATCTCGATATAGTACTGTGGGTTCAACCGTATTAAAGGAGGCCACTGACAATTATACAAACACAAAAAAATATACATTAGTAGCGATTATGAAAATTACTTTTTATTTACACCGTTCACCCTAGGTTGCCTAGAAGAGAACACTCTGTAGCGAATAGCGATAAGTCTGCTGACATTGCTGCAAAACTTTTAGTTGCACCAAGGTTGCACCTATACCTATATTTTACATCAACAAAATACTTTAAAAAGTAATTAATAATAAATAATGCATCATGCATTAGGGTAGGTAATTCCGAATGACGGGGTAAATCCAATAATGTTGAATTAATACATAACTAGTGATTGATTTAATAAATATGAATGAATGTTTTGATTTATTAATATGAATGCTTTTATTATCAAACCCGAAACCCGTTTAGTGTCAAGCGATACTTTCACGATACTCAAAATAAAACGATGCTCCAGAGGCGGTATACACAATTTTCCAAAATAATAAATTTCCACCCGCGACTTCGCCCGCATTTTCAAAGAAATCCCGCATAGTTCCCGTTCCCATGGGATTTCTCTATATGTGTGCTAAATTTCATTGTAATCGGTTCAGTAGTATTTGCGTGAAAGAGTAACAAACACACATACCTACACATCCTCACAAACTTTCGCAATTATAATATTACTAGTTTTCCGCCCGCGTTTGCAAAGGAAAACCCGCATAGTTTCCGTTCCCGTGGGATTTCTGGGATAAAAACTATCCTATGTGTTAATCCAAGTTACCCTCTATATGTGTGCTAAATTTCATTGTAATCGGGTCAGCAGTTTTTACGTGAAAGAGTAACAAACACACACATACCTACACACCCTCACAAACTTTCGCAATTATAATATTATAGTAGGAAGTAGTTTCAGAACTAAGGACGTCTTTGCAAAATCGTCCATTGCCTATATTCATTT
This sequence comes from Colias croceus, assembly GCF_905220415.1. Lineage (NCBI taxonomy): Eukaryota > Metazoa > Arthropoda > Insecta > Lepidoptera > Pieridae > Colias > Colias croceus. The sequence continues at coordinate 4,848,604 of NC_059565.1, forward strand.
CAATCACAAATCACAATCCAGTGAAAATTTACTATTTTTACAATATTTGTATTGATAAAATGAAACAGTGCCATCTAGTTTCAAGCTAAGCAAAAATTGCATTGTTCATACTATAGCACAGATTTTATATTACCTTAGCGTAGCTCAGCTCCCGGCTCCTGTTGGTCTTAGCGTGATTATAGTACATAATACCTACAATCATTTAAATTTTACAGTTTCCCTTAAATGTTCATTATCGTAATAATTAATATATTAAAACTGTATGTTCGTATTATATAGTTAAGTATTCAATAATTAAGGTTATCGCAAATTTTACCCATTAAAAAATCCCCATGGAAATAAGTTACTTTTCAAAGTAACCAGGTAATTCAGAGTTTTTTTCCAAATCTACAAAAGTTTACTAATTTCAACTCTGTATGTAGTGTCGTACTTATATATATAGTATGTAGATACTCCCATGTATAAAGTAGGTACTGTATGGATATGGAATGAAACTAATTATATGTGTTTATTTGTTTTTTCTTATTTCTTTTTAATCTGAAAATTTCAACAGTCGAGCGAATAAATCGAATTGAGTTTTTTTTTGAAGTCGCTTGAATAAAAATGTAGACCGTACTAATTACAAAATAACTACCTACATATTTAAATATAAATAATAAAAAATTGAAAAATTTTTGGAATGAAACTAAGTAACTAACTAAGTAGGTATATGTTGTGAAATAATTTATCTGTTTCTAATTTTTAATGAAAATTTGCGGGAACAATTTCAAAGCAACACAGAAGAAAATTGAGCGGTAACAGACTCTAAAAATACACTCGAATTAGTTGATAAGACTACAAAAACACTAATTGATAACCTCCTTTTTTGAAGTCGGTTAAAAAAGTGTAGTTAATCTTCCCCATTTCGCAGTTCACTCTCTGCGTGTCGGATAATTAAGTCATTTATAAATTGCGTCGGTATTGTGAAATCTCCGTAACCTTCTCCGAGTTCCGAATCCCCTCCCATGTCACCCAAACCCTCACCTGGAAACATGGATATGAACATACAGTAAAAATAGAGCGTGTGAACCCAGCACACGTGTCAGAAGTGAAACTTCTTTGGCAAGATTCAAAGATACCAAAATCGTCGCCTTACTTCAAATTACGATTTACGTGACTCTCAACGCGCCTAAAGAAGTTTCACTTCAACAAGCTTTGTTACAATAAACTCATGAAATTATGTATTGTATTGTCACCGATGTACCTAAAGCTCCGACCGCACTTTTCCACCAATAATGTGTAAGGATATGAAGTGAGGAATGTGTTTGTAAACCAATACCAATAGTATCACTTCTAACGCTAAACCCTTCAAACTTCAACTAGGTATATGAAGCGATGATTGTTTTTTTACAAACACATTCCTCACTTCACATCCTCGCACATTATTGATGGAAAAGCACTTTATAAGAGTCGGTGACCCGTGACTGTATTACTAGGTACATAGTATAAAAAAGGCGCTTTCTCTGTCCCTATGTCCCTTTGTATGCTTAAATCTTTAAAACTACGCAACGGATTTTGATGCGGTTTTTTTAATAGATAGAGTGATTCAAGAGAAAGGTTTTAGTATATGATTTATTAAGTTTTAGACAAAGCGGGCGAAGCCGCGGGCGGCAAGCTAGTACGTAATAAAAAGCGTGTTAAAATAGAAATGTTATACAAACCTTGACCAGCAACATAGTTAAATGCGATTAAAAACATGAATGATATCAAAATTTTATACATTTTGCCAGAAATTCAGAGAATAAAATGGAGACAGGCGAGTTTTCTTTAAATATGAGTAATTACCTAGATAATAACCAAGAAAAAAAGACCGGACGGCAACAATTATCATTCCTAGATAACTTGTAATTATTGTAAAGAAAAAACTAAAACGCCTTTAAATGTCAGAACTAGACATTATTTTAATAAGAACACATGAGAGGCACCAGTTTTCAAATCTGATAAAAAACGGTTCATCCAATCAAAATTTTAGGAAGTTACAAAATAAAACAAACAGGTTTATGCACTAATTATAACTGGGTTTATTATATTTAACCAATTCATTAATTACTTATATAATAATATACATACCTATATAACTTTATATATAAAAGACATTTTAAAGTGAAACTTTTATCACATCGTCTCAAACTTTTTGGTCTGTGTAGCGCATGTCGCGTGACGCACGATACGTACGATAATTGTCGTACAAATACGATAATTTTTAGTGAAATGTCTATAGTGTGAAAAAAAGTTTCACTTTCACCGTGTTTTCATAAAACCACACAACATTTTTTTTATACTATCCCTAATTTTGACATTTTATCTGCCTTATAAACTTAAGTGGTGGGTATACAATATACATTGTAAAATTTTTAAGTAAATACATGGTAAAACATTAATTTTCATTATTATTATTGCATTCTAAGGAAAATATTTACGTTCGTAAAGTTAACACGAAACATTGAATAAAATTTACAGTCAAAATACTTTTTCGCTTATGGCATAGTTGATATACATAACTACATACATAATTGCAAAATTTATACAAATACATTAAAAAGAAAGAAAAAAATAACAGACACAATAAAAAAATACATAATTTGTACAATAGGGCGACCTTATTTATAAGCGGCAATCTCTGCCAGGCAACGGTAGGAAAGAAATGTTAAAATTCTGTAGATTTGCGCAGTAAATATTAATATTGATTTTTGAAGTGAAACTTCTTTATCGGGGTTGAAAAAAAATTTAGTGTAACATTTTTTCATTACGCGTGACATTTTTTCATTACGCGCCATCTTTTTCTTATCCCTACCACGCGTGATTCCACGTATTTCTGTAAAGTTGCATATAGTAAATTATTTTTTGAAAAATAAGGTCATAAAGAAGTTTCACTTCTTACGTGTGTAGACTAGTACACGCACACATGTTTATAATCAAAGCCGGGGCGAATTGTAACTACTACACAATATTACTATTGTAGATTACATATACATTTTTTTAATTTTTAAAGCTAATTATTTAAAAATCTACGTGTTAAACATTGCTTTTCTTTTTTATATATGTGTTAGCACACACGCAGCTCCGCGCGGTTTCACCCCTCGTGGCTCCACCCCTGTTGCTCGTAGCGTGATGATATATATTATATAGCCTATAGCCTTCCACGATAAATGGGCTATCTAACACCGAAAGAATTTTTCAAATCGGACTAGTAGTTCCCGAGATTAGCGCGTTCAAACAAACAAACAAACAAACTCTTCAGTTTTATAATATTAGAATTTGATTAAAATTTAGAAAACGCTATTTTTAAATAAAATGTTTTAACAATAAAACTATGAGTGTTAATGTTTATGAAAATCCATACAATTATTTACTTGTTCTGAAAATCATTGTAATATTTTAAGATATTTAATCTCGTTTTTTCTTAAACTGTAAAATTATATCATCAGCAGATCTCTTTAAATTATTATGCGTTATTATGCTCGCATTTTCATTTGCTACGTTATCTGTATCATTATTTTGTTTCTTGTCTATGATTTTTATATTATCTGTAATAATTTTCGCGCCACTTTTAATGACGTTCGTGGAAATTTTACTTGTAGAAATACTTGGAATAGAGTTTATTTCTTTTGCGACTGTAATTTTTTTGTTACTTGGCGCAATTATTTTTATAAAACGCGGTATGGACGTGTCTGAAGGACCGCCATTTTTTAATTTCAAAACATCCGATGGACTTATTTTAATTGTTTTCTTTAAATCTGCGTTTATTTTATTTAGAGCTGTTATATTATCATTTAATATTTGAATTATTTGGTTACTTTTTTTAATAATAACAGGCGTTTTTGTACTAATACTTTTATTGTCCACAACTTTAAAACCTGACAAACTTTTAGTATCCAAAATGTTTATTTTTAACGGATTTTTATCGACATTTTTATTTGTAATTACATTATCTGTAGATTTTGAATTTATACTATCTGTGGTTGTTATTTTAACTGGCAATACATTTGATTTAGTAATTATGACAGGCGTATGTTTTTCTATCAACGTTTTTTCTTGATTATCTTCATTTTTCTCCACGATTTTTTTTTCTGATTCCGATACATTTGAATTTTGAACATTCTTCCCTGATTTTTTCCGCTTCCCTTTCGCGGACACATTGAAAAAAATAACTTTTTTCGAACTCGTTTTATTCTTTTCATCTTTAGCTTCACTTTTAGACTTTTCGCCGCCATTTTTATTTCTTTTTTTCACGGATAGCGATTCGACATTAATTTCACCTTGCTGATCTTTAACTAGGATGTAGTCTTCGAAACTTTTCTTGACATTTGTTCCCGTTAATAATTTATTCGCGATCGCTTGTGAGAGATCGTTTATCTTGAAGTCTGCTGTGAGTGTAGCAACACTGTTCCCTGAATCGTTAGTTATTAGAGGATCGGCGCCATATTTGTGTAGTGTTTCTATTATTTCTAGGTAATTTGGCGCTATTTTATTCCTGTTGCCAGATACTGAAAAAATAAAAATTGGATATTAAAAATTAGGAAATATACATTTGATACTTAGTTTTATAGCATTAAAATGCTATGTATTTATAAAGAATGAGAAATGAAATGAGAATCATTTAAAAAATTTACGAATTTGAAAGACGCGGGTTCGAATTCCGCCTCGATATCGATTTTTTTTTCTATTACGATATAAAATAAGATATGAATACAATATTTTTAAAAAATGTTTGATTACTAAAGCTGACTCATTAATATAAGACCGTATGTGCCGAGCACACGCGTCAGAAATGAAACTTCTTTGTCAAGATTCGAAGATGAATGAAGAGGAGCGTTGAGAGTAAAATTTCATGGCAATATCGTCACGTCATGGAGTAAGGCGACGGATTTTGGTATCTTAGAAACTTGCCAAAGAAGTTTCACTTCTGACACATGTGCACATACGCTCCTCTTTTTTAAGGTTCTTTTTCGTGTCTTTGATTGAGTGTACATCGAATAGTGCTGTGCCGATAATGATGCAATTTTTATATCTTTTCTCTCGTCAAATATGTTTTTCTTTCTTCTATCTTTTCTTTCTATAATTAACTAGCTTACTGCCCGCGGCTTCGCCCGCTTTGTCTAAACCTAATAAATTATATACTAAAACCTTCCTCTTGAATCACTCTATCTATTAAAAAAAAACCGCATCAAAATCCGTTGCGTAGTTTTAAAGATTTAAGCATACAAAGGGACATAGGGATAAGGAACATAGGGACAGAGAAAGCGACTTTGTTTTATACTATGTAGTGATTATACTCACATTCAGCCTCAGTGAACGCAGTCCTGACAGCTATATACAACGCAGTGTTGCCACACGTTGGCATTTGAACGTTTATACTGTGCGGAGCTGCTTGCAGTAGTGTGGCAACTATTGTCTGGTCTCCCTTCATGCTGGCTATCATGAGGGGTGTGTAACCTGTAAAATTTAAAAATAACATTAAATTATTTAGTTGTTAGTAACACTTTATTATAGAAAAGCAACGAAAAGAAACTCGTATATCTATACTTAATATTATAAAGCTCAAGTGTTTGTTTGAACGTGCTAATCTCAAGAACTACTGGTCCGATTTGAAAAATTCATTCGGTGTTAGATAGCCCATTTATCGAGGAAGGCTATAGATATATCATCACGCTAAGACCAACAGGAGCGGAGTCACGCGAGTAAAACCGCGGGGCACAGCTAGTGTTTGATATTATGTATATTTTATACCATTCATATATATATTACTAGCTTTCCACTCGCGGCATCGCCCGCGCAGTCAAAGAAAAACCCGCATAGTTCCCGTTCCCGTGGGATTTCCGGGATAAAACCTATCCTATGTCCTTTCTCGGGTATCAAATTATCTCTATACCAAATTTCATGCAAATTGGTTCAGTAGTTAACACGTGATTGAGTAACAGACAGACAGACAGACAGAGTTACTTTCGCATTTATAATATTAGTATGGATTTTTATAGCATATAAATGAGATTATTTTTAAGGAATAGTAAAAATTCGATTACGAGACGGGATTCGAACCCGCGTCATTCGCTTTAACGTGCCGAATTCTGTCTCGTGATTGATTTTTTTTTTTCTCTTCTATATTATATACTAGCTTCCACCCGCAACTCCGTCCGCGCGGATGTCGGTCTTCGCGTGGATGGTTTATTTCTCCATTTTGAGTAACTCTGACAATGATATCTTATAAATATCTATTGGACCCAAATACGGCTAGGCCTATAATAATACGCAACGTGTGTTCGCGGTTCTACAGAACAACGTCTATGGATAAAACTGAAAAATTAAGATTAATTTTTTTCTACGTATTTTTTCAGGATAAAAAGTCCTATTTTATGCCCAGGATAATAAGGTATAATTTTATACCAAGTTTCATCGAAATCGAACCGTTAGTTTTCACGTGACGCCTGAACATACAGACAGACAGACAGACAGACGACAAAAAATTTTTTAAACACATATTTGGGTTTGGTATCGATCCAGTAACACCCCCTGGTATTTATTTTTTCAATATTTTCAATGTACAGAATTGACCCTTCTACAGATTTATTATAATATGTAAGACTAGCTTCCGCCCGCGACTCCGTCCGCGCGGATGTCGGTCTTTGCGTGGATGGTTTATTTCTCCATTTTGAGTAACTCGGACAATGACATCTTATAAATATCTATTGGACCCAAATACGGCTAGGTCTATAATAATACGCAACGTGTGTTCGCGGTACCTACTACAGAACAACGTCTATGGATAACTGAAAAATTGAGATTAATTTTTTTTCTACGTATTTTTCCAGGATAAAAAGTATCCTATTTTACGCCCAGGATAATAAGGTATAATTATACCAAGTTTCATCGAAATCGAACCGGTAGTTTTCACGTGATGTCTTCACATACAGACAGACAGACAGACAGACAGACAAAATTTTTTTTAATCACATATTTGGGTTTGGTATCGATCCAGTAACACCCCCTGCTAGTTATTTTTTCAATATTTTCAATGTACAGAATTGACCCTTCTACAGATTTATTATATGTATAGATTCATTACCATTGTATGAATTTGTATGTGTCCATAGCATACTAGACTCACAATAGCCTATTAAATGTAAAAATAATAAAATATATCCGAGCGGCGTTGTATAAAACATTCATTGAAATTAACACCTTATTTCGCGGCAGTAATGTTCAAAGTGTATTGTATCGCTCATTTAAAAACTCTGCCTTATACACGTGCAGGCAGAGTTTTGATGAGGACATAATATATATATTGAGTGTAATTGTTAATCTAATTGTTGAAATTGATTATTTTTGACGTTATATAAATAACAATTTGCTAAAAAAAACACATAATATATACAATAAAATAGTTTTGCTGAATGCTATTTCCCAAGAATTCAAAATCAAAACCGAAAAATTTCAACCTACATATTATATGTATACAAAACAACCCAACTATTTAAACACCTTTCACGTCACGAAATCAAATAAAACACGATTTAAACCCGTCAAAACTCACCAGCATCGTTGCACATTTCTCCCATCTTATTCAACAAGTATGCAGCCAGCTCTAGGTCAGATTTTTCTTCCAAATCCGGTCTCCACAATTCCTCTTCGTCTTGAAGTATCTTTCTGAAATTATTGAGGCACATTTAATAATATAACAACTACTAGCTTTCCGTCCGCGGCTTCGAACGATTTGTCTAAATCCTAATAAATTAAAAATTATGTACTTTACTCTTGAATAACTTTATCTTCTAAAAAAAGTCGCATCAAAATACGTTGCGTAGTTTAAAAGATTTAAGCATACAAAGGGACATAGGGACAGAGAAAGCGAAATTGTTTTATACTATGTAGTGATTTGACAAGTCCTTTGGCCAATCAATGAACTAGCTAGTCATTCAATCAAAGGGCAGATTCAACATGATGACAGCGACATATTCATCTACACAACACAAATAAAAAATATATATCTCTTTCCTTATGTATACCAATAATAAAATTGTAGTGTCTCTTTTTTAATATTGAAAATTAAAATAACCGCTATTTATGAAATGCTGATGAATGTATACACGGTACACATACCAAAATTGTAATTTTTCCAATTTTTGTCTGTCTGTTAGTTCTAGCTAATCTCTGGGACGACTGGACCGATTTTGACGGGACTTTCATTGATAGACAGCTGATGTTATATGGAGTAACTTAGGCTACTTTTTATACTACAGGAACATTAGGATTAAAACGACGCGTGTGAAAACGCGGGACGCGGTCAGTTTAAATTAAAAAAAAAAAAAAAAAAATATCTCTTTCCCTCACCTAGCGTTCCCTTTACAATAATCTAATATAACTTGCACACATTGTACACTTGTGTCTGCGGCTAAATGTAGCAGAGTTCTCGCTTGATCGTCCTGTAGTAATACATCGGCGCCATATTGTAACAGTAGTGATGTGCATGCCGGCGCGTCCTTGAATATCGATAGTTGGAGGGGAGTCTGAAAAAGTAATATAGTGTTAGACGTAACTTTTGATTTAATAATAATTTTGTGGATGAATAGTTGTCACTTTTTCCTGTCAAAACATGCTTAGCTGTCAAATACTATAAAATGCCGCTTTCCTTTGAATCGTGGCGCATTCGTACGAATCGTGCCTAGGTGCTCGGACGTTGTTTATACGACGTTCGACCCAACTACCCTCACTTTACTAATAGTCGTTGACTTGCTGCGATTTGTTATCAACTACCTACATCAATTAGGTAGCTGTGTTGAATTGCAGTACATTCTTATTACATTCAAACTAATATTTAACTCTGCCTCGCCTGTTATTTCTTTTAATAGGGTAAATAATGCACGAAAGTAACTAAATGTAACAAAATAAATATATTTCGAGATAAACTTTCATGTGCCATAACTTTGATGTACATACTTCTAAAACAAAAATATATAAGAAGTGCAAATGGACCAGACCTACAAACATTTTTTTTTCAAAGACAAATAAACAATATCAAATGATTCATAATAAACATAATAATACCATAGACGCTCCTCCAATAACATCAATAGACGCGTTTCGACTTTTCAACAAGGCGCAATGTCTTTTTAGTAACTCGACATCATTGTTCATAACAGCTATGTGGAGAGGCCTGGAATGTGAAATAATTAATTCTAAACCTATTTCTATATAATTGAGTTTAATACTGTTTTACTAAAAAAATGTCTGTGTTGTCACATGAGCGACACTATTGGAATGAAGTTCTTCTCTTTTTGAAATAAGTATTAAAGGAGTAATAATTAAATAGATTAATAATATTTAGTACTTAAATTATAGATAAAACAAGTGAAGTTATTTCAAATATACTTACAAATTACCTTCTTGATCCGGTTGCAAGCAATACTTCCAATCTATATATGCTTGGTGCAATAACACTCGCTTTTTATCCTCCACCGACAACCCTCGTAATGTATTTGCAGTCGCTATATGGAAAAAATCCTCCGGCTTTTCTTGTAACACCACCGTACTACCATCAACCAACTTAAGTACACTTTGATGCTCGTTTTTTATACTCTCTTGTGTGTATTTATCTATATTCTGTAATATAAACGTTGGATTCTCCAAAATGTGCGGTATCTGACAACTTATCATAGATAGATTGCCAACGCTAGCGTCAGATATGTTACTATCTTCGTCTACGATTAATTTTAAGTCCAACAAGTTATCTGAACTGTTTTTTCTCACTTGAGTTTTTTGTACCACTTTGGGTTTCTTGGCTGTCGTCTGCGGATAGTTTAATGCTTCTTTATCATCTATTACATACGCTTTACACCGACTCGGCCGCTTTTTGCGACTTTTAGCACGAATAAATGTTTCCATATCACTCACGATTGTTTGACAACACTTTTCGGCTGTTCTATGTCTCTTCCCATCAGTAAGAAGCGCTAAAATAGCTTGAATTTTTACTTTCATCTCGTCAATTCCACACAACGCTCTCAAAATAACGTCATAATTCTCGTTACCAACTACTTTTGTTACTTCGTCCGAATCTAGTTGTATAGTCTTATTATCGAGTGTATAAGTAGCTACTGTTCTAGTAGAGTTAAATAAATTATTTAAATATTTATTCACGATTATTAAATTTGGGTATTCACCGTTCAACGGATCTTCCTCTTCATCTTTATATATTGTTTCCTCGAGGTATATTTTGGTATTCGACTTAAATGGGACCACAAATTCGTCAGTGGCAGAAGTTTTGTGGGAAACTGACTTTTTCCTTAATATAGGCATATTTTTAAGCAATAATTTTTGGAGTTCTGACATTTTCCAAACATTAATTGGGCAATTGCCTTACAATGCTGAATAAAGAACATTTATTATTAGAATCACTATTTACACGATCACATACTTTAATAATAATAATAAGTTTAAACACAGTTCATACTAAAATATAAATACCTAGGTACGATAAAACTTCATAAAACATAGGTGTTGTAAAATTCATCGGGGGTAACCCCCTTTACAACACAGCGTCCGATTTTGTGCCATGGCGTTTTTTTTTAAACAAATGACATTGACATTCTGCAGTTGCCAGCTTTATATATTTTTATAAATATTTGACCGTGATTTGACCACAGATTTGACCCAATTTCATCTAGATTTTGAATATTTTCGCTGCGTTTAATATATTATATAAACTGAATAGATATTACCTTCTTTTAAATACACAAGTTAACAATAAAATATTCCGGCACATGCGAACACTAAAATTATTATTGATGATTAAAAAAATAAATTAATATTAAATTAATAAAATCCATTTTAATCAACTTTAAATTAATTTATTAATATTGCTAGAATAAAGTCCACGGCTTTTGATACACATGTACCTAATCTTTTTTTTAGAATTTTTCAAGACTATTCTACATATTAAATGACTATCATAGTTCTTACACACAGTTCCTAGACCTATAACACTTACTATTAATTGGATCTCTATCGGCTTTATCTTTATCGGCGTGTTCGGCTTGCGGTGTGTATAACTTGCTCTGTGGTGCGTGTCGTTAATGCTAGGCCTAATGCCTAGGATATTGGATAGAACGCTTGATAGTAGGTACGTCAACACTTTACTCATTAGTACGAAATAAATTTTAAATTCAAATTCAAATTATATTTATTTGCAAGAATGTAGTTACAGATTCTATATGTTTTAATTACAATGTTATGTGGCTAATACATTCTACCCATTGATTGGGTGTGCAAATATTAATATTAGAATTACGCGTTTATATTTTTTTAGACACACTTTTGAATCGTGAAAATGTATAATTTTATCTGTGCACGTACATAAGACTATAATAATCTGGATTCTAAGTATAAAAGATAAAAACTATGCCTACTTAAATATTTTTATTTAAAAAAAAGTGAAATAGAGTACAATGAATAAATGGTTTATTACAAATTAATAGAACATTGCTTACAAATTCTAAAACGATATGATTAATAGTTTTCTCTGACTTCTGTACTTAATAGCATTTTTTAAAGCGAGAAAACAAACCATGTAAAAGTTATGGTGTGATCATATTTTATATTTACCTACTAATTTTAATGTTATTCATGAAATCAAAAAGGTCAGAAAAATATACGCACACACTTCTTTTTTATCATAGCTAAAGAAAAGAAAATCAAGTAGTTTACTAGCATGCCTTCAAGCCACACCTCCGTGCCCGTCGGAGTGGGGAGGGTGAGGTTTTTTTCGTTACAGAATTTCTGGATTCTGTCCCCGCGCTCAAAGGCCAAAGCCCGCGAACCAAAGAATATACTACCGCGAACGATATACAATAGCTTAAAATGTAGTTATATATTTTCATTTAAAATTAAATATGTAATATAAAAAACTTACCTATGTATTTTACATATCCTATCTCAAAGGTATTGCGTAAGATTCTTATCAACTGAAATCTCCATTAACGTATTAACTGTTTATTTTTTAGTTTCTATCTAAGATAAATTAAGTTTCGGGCATTTCACAAACAAGAAACATAGGTAGTGTTGACAATATAAAATTATAGTTTTTTTACAAGTGGTAACACTCATGGGAAGTCCCGGTCATAGACAAATACAATACATTTAATTCAAATAATTAAATTAAAATTTACTTATTATTTTACTTTAGTATTAGTATCATTACTTTTTGTCTGATTTATTATTATTATTATATTACGTCGTCAGTAATCGCATTTTACTTCTATAAATAAGTTATTTTTCATTGAAATTTCGCATACCTTTTACTATAACATTAGCAACAAACTTCAGTTATATGCGAAACTTAACACCCATAATTTCAGAAAATATTTATAATACCACGAAGTAATTCAACTCAATTTTGTCAACTGGCAATAATTGCTTAGGAAAATTGTTTCCAAAGGGGGAATCCCCGACAAATTATAGCAGAATACAATAAAATTATAAAGTACATAATCTGTCAAAATAGGCAACTGGCAAGTCAATGTTATGTGGCGACTGGCGTATGTTTGACCTTTTTCGTATGTCTTCACTCTTCAATATTCATCTATTTTCTTTCCAAATTTCATACAATTTGGTTGAGTTGTTAAGCTTTTTCACTACGAAAGTACAAAGTATAACATATAGAGGCTGTCGCGGACTTCGATGCGGTTTTTTTAATAGATAGTGTGGATGTTGTTGGGATGTTGTAGAAAGTTTGTATAGCTTGTTAACTTTGACAAAGTGAAGCCGTAGGCGGCAAGCTAGTGCATTAATTATAGGTAGTTTTTAAAGCAATTAGTTAAGTGTTAAATAATAACTATTGCTATCTATAGCCATTCATGTATACATTCTCAAACACAGAGTAAGTACCTGCGTAGTACACGTAGTATATTATTATTAGTCTGTGGTAGTACGTAGTCTCTCAGGAATTAGCACAAGTTCATTGATACACATTATTAATTATCTACCTATACTTATAATTTAATAAAGCTGAAAAGTTTGTTTGTTTGCTTCAACACGCTAATCTCAGAAACCACAGGACCGATTTGAAAAATTATTTCGGTAAGTATGAGATTCATCGAGGACGCTGGAACGCTAAGACCAACAGGAACGAAGCCACGCGGGTGAAACTGCGGAGCGCAGCTAGTTATTTTGTAAAGCTGAAGAGTATGTTTGAACGCACAAATCTCAGGATTCACGGGACCGATTTGAAAAATTATTTCACTGTTATCTAACAGTATAATGGGATAGATATCCCATTTACCAAGGCTATAGGCTATCGGCCCTACTAATAAAAAGTTATACAATGGATAAATTTCTAACATTTTCAACCATAGCTGTGTCCTGCTCTTGCTCACATGAAACGTCAATCATAAAAACAAGACAGGTTATTGCAATAAATAATCCACTGCATAGCGAATGGGTAACATTTTATTAGTAAGACCGTATATGTACCTATATCATCACGTATAGGCCAAAGACCAATAAGAGCGGAGCAATGCGAGTAAAACCGCGAGGCACAACAAGTAGCTCATAAACTATTGATACGCATTACACATAGGTACTTAATATTAAGAATACGTTACTAAATACTACTCGCTGGAAGAATCGTTAAACACACCACAGTCGATTGATTACCTCGTCTTTTCGGGCGTAAAGCTATGTACTTCTATAAAATTCTGTAACTTAAAATTATGACACGGTTATAACTTATCAAGACATAACAAAACTCCGTTAAAATTTTAATTATAAGAAAACAACGATTATTTAGTAATATCTTTATTATCATACAAACTAGAGAGAGATCATACAAATGATTTAAAAACAAAAAAAAACCAATAGTTTTTCGATTCACATTATTTATTTTCATGACTAAAGGCCTATTCAAACTAGAGCGGTATCCGCGACCCGCCGTGGGTAGCGGTATCCCGATGACACGCGATACTGGTAGTTTTCCAATTACAGCACTAGAGCCAATGACTTATTATACTAGTAGACGCGGCATACGCCAACATCATTGCACTAAAAAACAGCGTAATTAATACATACCTACTTAATAACGCATTATCTCCAATACAGTTGTTCTCTCTTTCACTCTCACGCACGAGACATAATACATGTCTCACTCATGTACTTCGTAATAACAACTGCCGATTAAATTAAAAAAGAACGTCCAGCCACGACGCTGAATGGTGCGTGACTAAGGGAAACTCGGGCACTTGGCTGAGTTTTTTCTTGCCAAAATAGAGAGCGGGTAACGTATCCAGCTTTTTTATATATCATAGACTAGAGCGCATTATGCGGCATAATGCTTTACGTTGAATGTTTCAACTACAGCAACGCTTCGCACAATCGAGCACTCTTACAAGCAATGCGCGTGATGGCAACACAGTGACAGAATTTTAATTTTTCCCCTTTAAATTCGGCATTGTGCGCCACAGAGTCGCATTATGCTCTGTAATTGGAAAACACTTATATCTCTTACGTAGTATATTATAGACTCTAATCGCGTTCCGATCTGAGTACGGTAGCGAACAGCTGACCGTTGTAGTTTGAATAGGCCTTAAAAATGTACGACAATAAGTCTGTTATATAAGACATTCTAGTATGGACGGGATTTTCCTATAATTATTTATAGTGAATTTAAAAAATATCTGAATTTTTGTAGAATATGAAATATACATGTTTTCTTAAAGTAAAAAAAAAAAAATATATTTTTGGAATTTATTTTTATTTTTTCGTAGACTTTTGTAATGGTAATTTAAAAAATATAGTCATTTTTGACGATATTTTTCTATAAGAGATACGTTTTTAATATACGCATATTTCCTATTTGTATACTTTTTTCATAGATACAGAAAAACTGTTTATACTTACATCTACATACAGAATAAGGCACTGTCTTTTATTTTTATTAAAAAAATAATATCATACTTGGTGTAAATACATATTATACGGTTTCTATTTTGACGGTTTTCATATTATCGAAGAGATACATATTGACCTAGTTAAAAAATATATTGTAATTGTAATTCGAGTAAGGCTGGTTGCATAGCTTGACCGACCATCAGTGCGTACCGTCGGTCCTGACGATACGCATAAACAATGTTTATGACACTAATACGCATGACAATACGCGTACGTATGGTCGGTCTAGCTATGAACGGTTTTATGAATTTCCATACATATGACAAGCGCGACTGACGCGGACGTACGCACAGATGGTCGGTCAAGCTCTGCAACCAGCCTAAGGCTTATTGCTATGTCGAATGACGATTGCAAGACGAATGTTTACATAAAATTAAAAACAAAACGCGCCGTTGCCGCTCAGTTGATACAATCAAGGTGCGGCAACGTCGCAACCATCGCTCGCCATGATTTTGTAGCGCGGAGCGTTATCCGCTTATTGTGCGGTGCGGCAACGTCGCACAACCGCTCAATTAAGTTTTATAGATGATAGACGGCAAATATAAATTTTCGTTTATCTTCTTGATTATGTTTACATTCATTATGAATAAACACATTCTATCTCTTTCTGTAACACGAAAAATAACTCTTGTCGTTTCTCTCTTACTTTATTTTTCTGAATATCCAATTTCAATCAGTCAATTCTTTTTTTAAATAAAGTTTCGGTGGGAAATTTTCTTTTATTTTAATTAATCGATTATTAATTTATATTTGAGCACTAAAATTATGCAGTCTTTTTTAATTATAATACCAAGTACGGCACAATATTTTCGATTCAATGAAAATAATCTAAAAAATTAAGGGCTTATTCTAAATAACTATGTATATAAGCAATATAATATAGTTTATATTATATAGGAATTAAAAAAAAAATAATAACTAGGAGGTGGGTATGTCGTATTTGCGCGAATACCAAGTAGGAAGTAATTATCTAAAAATGTAAAATGTCCGAGCGGCTTTGTATAAAACATTCATTGAAATTAACACCTTATTACGTGGCAGTAATGTTCAAAGTGTATTGTATCGCTCGTTAGAAAACTCTGAGTTTTGATGAGGACAGTTTTTTTGTTGTTTATGAGTCTTACTTTTTATCGGAATAATATATGGTTTTATGTATATTCGCGCAATTAAAAACTAATAAGATCATATGAATACAAGAAAAACCTACAAAAATATTTCTATTCTTCTATACAAAAGTAAATTTTAAGTCTTTTCACTATCACAGTTTGCGCCATTTTCTATTCTTTCCCCTTTAAATATATTGTCTGTAGCAAAACTTGTATTTTCAGTACCATAAGCAACATCGTTATTTATATCACTAAAACTGTCAGCGCTTTTATTTCCCGCGCTTTTGTCTACGCTAAAGTCTGAAGAGGTGATATTTTCTTTATAGTCTATGGTTTCTGTGACGTCATTCGCTTCTCCATTGCTGTCATTTCTAAACTGACAGTCATCTGCATTTTCCACTTTGTCTATAGCATATTCAGTATTGCCAGCCGTCATAATTGTCGTCAAATTGCGCAAATAATTAGCCATATTCTCAGTAAGAGCTGACATAATCTGATTTTCGATGCTAATAACGTTTTTGTTGACATTTTCCGTGTCATTTTTAAGCAAATTCGCCAGTATAGGGTTCGCTTTTAACATTTCAGTGTTGCCCGGCGCGATTTCGGATTTCGCGTGAGTTCTCTGATGTAATAATAAAACGTCGGGATCTTTAAAACATTTGGAACATTCGTGACATCTATATGTTACTTTATTTGGCATGATTTTTCTGTCTGTCTGTTCATTTTCTGTTTGTATGGATGGATTTGAGTCTGTTTCGTCATGACTTGTGTCGTTTTGAGATGGTGACGGTTGATCTGGAAATAAAAACTCGATGTTATAGATTTTAATACTGGCAATATTATCTTATTTTCTAATTATTTGGCTTGTTATAAACTTAATGTAAGAATTATTTTAGATTGTATTGCATGTTTCACTCTTTCATAATATTATGTCATATAACTCGACGAAAGTAATTATTATTGACAGTTAAATGTATTTACACATGATTATTTTATTTCAAACTAGCGGTCCGCCCCGGCTTTGCCCGTGGTACATATTTCGCAATAAAATGTAGCCTATGTCCTTTCTCGGTTATCAAAATATCTCCATAACAAATTTCATACAAATTGGTTCAGTAGTTTAGGCGTGAATGAGTAGCAGACAGACAGACAGTTACTTTCGCATTAATAATATTAGTATGGATAATACAAATTCCAGAGTTAAAAAAAGAAACACATTTTTTGAAGTGAACCTTCTTTAGACGTGTTCAGAAATATCATTTAGGGTCGCGTCATGTCAATACCGTCACGCCAGGTGACGATTTTGTTATCATTGAATCTTGCCGAAGAAGTTTCACTTCTGACACGTGTGCTCGGCACACGCACTTTTTTATTATCAAGTTGTTTTCATAATATATTATTGGTAGTTTTTGTACAACATCTTGGACCTTAACTTAACAAGTATGTTCTATAAAGGTTATTTTACACAAAATATAATTGTATTTACTACTCACCTATATTGACTGCATTCATTCCAGTATCTGTAATGCCAGCGGCTTGCATCGCTAACATTGTCTGCACGTAGATAGCTTGCGCCATCTGATGGTGCATCTATAAATAATAATGCTTTTAGAAATGTACAAGGAGGCTGGGTTAAATATTAGTTTGAATGTAATACAAGTGATAACTGCGTTAAAAACATCCGACTTCAAACTTGCACTTGCAACATTTACAAATACAGACAAAAATGCTCATAAAATAAAAAACTACTGAGCCTATCCGAATAAATTTTTTATGGGACCAATTCGACACCATCCCGCATCGAACAAAAAAAGAATCACGTAAATCGGTTCAGAAACCTCGGAGTAATCGGTGTACATACATAAAAAAAAAACATACCGGCCGAATTGATAACCTCCTCCTTTTTTTTTGAAGTCGGTTAAAAAATGTACTGTGATTCTACACAACTAATTGATGTAGACAGTTGATAACAAATTACAGCAAGTTAACGACTATTAACAAAGTGAGGGTAGTTGGGTCAAACGTCGTATAAACAACGTCTGAGCGCCATTCATAACGAATGCCACGAGTCAAAGGAAGGCGGTATTTTATAGTATTCGACAGATAAGCATGTTCGGAAAGGAAATAGTGACAACTATTCATCCACAAAATATTAAATCAAAAGTTACGTCTGACAATGCATAATATTATAATAATCACTACATAACATAAAACAAAGTCGCTTTCCCTGTCCTTTTATACCTATGTATGCTTAAATCTTTATGTATGCTTAAATCTTTAAAACTACGCAACTGATTTTGATGCGGTTTTTTTTAATAGATAGTGATTCAAGAGGAATGTTTGGGATAATTTATTAGGTTATTGACAAAGCGGGCGAAGCCGCGGGCGAAGAGTTTGTTTGTTTGAACGCGGTAATCTCCGGAACTACTGGTCCAATTTGAAAAATACTTTCAGTGTTAGAAAGTCAATACATCGAGGAAGGCTATAGGATATATATAATCTCGCTAAGCCCAACAGGAGCGGAGCACTGCGAGTAAAACCGCGGAGCACAGCTAGTTATAATATACTCACACTAGTATCGACATTCAAAGTGGCCGGCCATGTAGCTGAGTTGCGTCGTTGCCACTCCTCACTTGGCGACTCTGACGGTAGATTCTGTGATGGCACTGCATCTTTTCTGAGCGTTCTCCATTGACCTGCAAATAATGAATAATAATTTATTTTACTGGTAAAACTAAAAAATATCCCTAAGATAATTTTACAACCTACATTAATCACAAAATGTTAACATTTTTGAAAATTTGTAGGGATCGCATGAAACTAAACGGGTTTGATAACCTCCTGGTAAATGCATTCATGCATTTATAAATTAATAAAGAATAGAAAAAGTTCGATCATGACGCGGTACTTGAACCCGCATCGAATTTATTCTATTCTTTCAGCTTTATGTGTCTAAGGGACACACCGCGCACCATCTATTGAGATGATTAACAACCATCTCAACCAATATGAAACACTTTTCAGTGAATACAATATTGTAACGATGGAACACAACCTTTTTGTTGAATTGGATATTTTTACAAAAAGGTTGTTTTCCATCGTTACAATATTGTATTCATACAATACTATGGAGAGAGAATGGCGTTATAACTAGACGCAAATCTAAAACAATTGTTTTATTTGCTATGTACGTTTAAACAGCTATGTTTTCAGTTATATTGCAAACAGTATACAAGTTTGATGTGCAATTGTGATATTTTGTACTGATAATTGAATTATATTCAATACATAAATGTAAAATTATCTCTTTTTGATTTGATTTGATGATTTTTCTTTGTAGTTGAATGAGTTTGTGATACCTACATGATAGAGAAGATTATTAATTAAACATATATAGAACATACAGAACACTTTTATAGTGTATAGCAATAGCCAAGTCAGATTTTAGAATATTATGTAAACGAATTCAAATTCTATTTTCGGTATTTGTCGGTTTTTCGACGAACACAAAGGGGCAAGGAACACGAATACGGGACTCGGGAGGTTCGTAGTGAATGTGCGTTAGCGGTAGAGCGCGCTATGCGTCCACGCTTGCAGCGAACATGCAATGAAAGGCAGAATGTTACATTGCATGTTACGTTTCACCAGTCTGGACCCGGCATTATACAACTCAGAAAAATGAAAATATCAATAGATAAAGTTTGTAAGTAGGTGGTAAAAGTGTATAGGTTTTATTTATGACACCTTGAATTATCATTTAGGGTGCTGGTAGGATTTCTTCTAATGTTTTGCTTCTAAAACTGTTATGATCAAGTTTATCTAAATAGAATGTAAATTAAAAGTAATTATTTTGCGCCATTTCAATCATTGTATCCTACAACGTAATTATCTTAAAGATCCTCATAAAAATACAACGTGCGTGTTTATTTACCTTTGTTTTTCTGACCACTTGTTATAGTATAATCATCCGGTTTAAAATGTAGGCTACACACTTTTGAATATTTTGTATACGGTTTTCCTCTTTTCAACACTTCATTCCATAATTTTGCTAATCCCTCGTCTCTAGGAAACTGGTGAAAAGAAACATTTTTGGCTTTTCCTGCCATTGACGTACATCGCGGCACTGTGCAATAATAAGGCATTTTGCTATCTCCTTAAGCTTCGTAAATCACCGGATAACATATCTAGATTTTATTTTACATAAACTTTACAACAGTATTATGGTATTTTTGATAAAAATAAATAATGTTTCGTGTAAACACAAATAATCTGCCGACATGATTGATAAAAAAAAACAAACCGCTTTTATTTACTGACACAGATTATTAAAATTACAAGAGTTGCCAGTTTCAATATTCAAAAAAAGAATACCTGAATTCTTTTTCATCTTTTCATCCTTTGAAAGATAAAGTTTATAAACGACATATTATTAGTTGAATGCTAGGCTAATAATTGATTATTGAGAAGTAAAAATAATATCATTTACATACAAATTTGATGCCTTGGTCACTAAGCTTGGTCAAAAAAGTTGGTGTCAATTCCATAATGTTGTGTAGATTTTGGTAGATTTAGTACATGTCAATAATTTTGTAGATTTTTTACATGTTATCCACATTCTGATCACGTTGATCACAGAAACATAGACTATCAGCTATCTGATAATGTATAATTGAATCTGTGAAAATTTTGATTCTGTAATCTATGAAAAAAGTCAGCCATTTATTCTGAAAAAGTGGGGAAGGGAAAAAAGGTGAATACATGTCAAATATTTCAAGGCTGCAGTGTGATGATTCCGATTTTAATAAACGTGAAAACTTTTGCCACAATTTATAAGTTTTGACGGAGCGCCGGACACCGTGTCCTTGTGTTTATTGTATGACAGCGTTCGGAAGAGGTTTATTTGCAAGGTTGTGCTAATCAAAACAAAGGTGTTTGGACATGGGTTATTATTGTACTGTACCACAATGTACATCGCTCGCCGGCAAAACGAAGAATGTGAAATTCCACCGTTTCCCCCGCGACGAGACAATGGCAGACAAATGGAATATAATATTGAAGCGTGGAAAGCCGTATACCAAATACTCGAAAGTATGCAGTCTGCATTTTACACAGGCCGATTATAACGTCACTGCAATGGGTAAGAATAAAGGTATTTGGGTTTTTCCTCATCTGGTTAGTTTATTTTAATGTTTCTTTAATAAGTTTTCACTTGCACAGGAAGCGTGAGTCATGTGCAATCGCATTTTTTGTGCAGCAAAATATTTGACATTGAATCGACGCTGTACGTTTATTATAAAAAATTCGCCCTTTAATTTTGTACGTTTGACTTTTATTAGTCTCCGCTTGTTTTTTTCGTTTAAATAGATTCCAATTGGAATAAGTAATTATTGATATTGTAAGATACAAATTCACTTGTAGAGAAGAATTTTATGATGTTATTTCGAAGTAATTTCTAGATATAAATATAATTTTGCATGCAAAGTGTTATATATTTGCCAGGGGATTTCCCATCTGAGTTATTGTACAGGAAAAGTTGATAATAACATTTTATAGTGATTATATTCTGTTAACTTTTAACTTTAATGAAATAACTTTAGAACAATGATATTAAAGTTTTCGGTGCCGCAATTAAGTAATTAAATTAGCCAGAAATTTGAATATAATTGCAATGGCTTTTCCTGCATTTGTTCTATTACATCATATGCAAATTATAATGATCAGTTTAGTTGTTTGGTGTGTTTTGTATTATGTTTGATGTTTAGGCCAAAGAATCAAAACAAGGCAATCTTATAAAATACTAGCTGCGCTCTGCGGTTTTACCCGCGTGGCTCCGCTTCTGTTTGTCTGAGCGTGATGATATATAGCCTAAAGCCTTCCTCAATAAATGGGCTATCGAACACTGAAAGAATTATTCAAATCAGACCAGTAGTTCCCGAAATAAGCGCGTTCAAACAAACAAACTCTTCAGCTTTATAATATTAAGTTTAGATTATACAAAAAATAAATAAAATTTGATCTTAACTTGTGTCTTTTAGAGATAATTTATTTTTATACATATCTGTGTCTAAAAATGCTATTATAGAAACTCTTGATTTATTTTTAGTATTGTTAAGATATTTCAATCAATTTGATATTTATATGGAAAATTCTGAAATAGTTATCTATCTATGTTAATATTATAAAGCTGAAGAGTTTGTTTCTTTGTTTGAATGAGCTAATCTCAGGAACTACTTGTCCATTTTGAAAAATTCTTTCAGTGTTACATAGCCCATTTATTGATGAAAGCTATAGGCTATATATCATCACACTAAGACCAACACAGGCGCAGAGCAATGTGGGTGAAACCGCGGGGCGCAGTTAATATAATATGAGTTGATACATATCAAACTCCGGTAAGTCCACTCCCCGCCAAAATTGAGATAATGGCGCCAATTTTGAATTTTAAGACTAAACCAGTCTCTACTTTTCAAATTTAGGTAAGTCAATCATATCTCTATTAAAATAAGGTTTAAAGTAAATTTTTTTTTTCAAACTCCGGTATGTCCGTCGACAGTGGTTTATCAAACTCAGGCAAGTCTATTTCGACCAATCACAGCGCAGTATGGCACTAAGGTGGCTGCCATTTCTTGAGTTAAATATTAAAATTTGTTCTATAATAGTACTAAGTAATGTAAATTTGATATATTTTCATATCCTGTTATATTAACCTGTTTGTAGTTCAAATAACAAAAACAAAAAAAAAAAAAACTTGTTATTTCACCATAATATATACCACAACAACAAAATGTAATATGTATGTTAAAAATTTTGGATTTCTTCACACAGTATTAATAAAATCTTGTAGGTGTTAATTTTTGTAAAGTGACAAATATGACTCCTCAAATTATGCAATTTAGTTTACAATATATTCTTGTTTGATTTTTTTTCAGAATAATACAATATTTAAAATATTTAAAACTAGCTGTCCACCCCGGTTTCGCCCCTGGCACATGTCTATGTTTTCTTTCTATAAGAAACATCCTTGTACTTCAATATTATAAAAATGAATCACCAAATGTGTTGCTAAAGGCCAAATTCTAGAATGGCTGAACCAATTTCGTAATTTTTTTTTAATAATATTCCTTGAAGTACGACTGTGGTTCTTATGGAGAGAAAACGTAAACGTTTTCTTAACGTTATCTTAAATATAAAATTCCCGTGTCACAATGTTAGTTACCATACTCCTCCAAAACGGCTGGACCGATTCTCATGAAATTTTCTGTGCATATCGGGTAAATCTGAGAATCGGCCAACATATATTTTTCATATGTACCACAGGCGAAGCCGGGGCGGACCGCTAGTTATTTATAATATTTGCATACTTACGAAACATACATATTACATATTAAAAATCCTGACCTGCATTTGATAAGAAATCAATTGCATATACATAATAATATTACGTATTTGTCTTATGTATCACTAACCAATATATCTGATAAGCATTTCGCATCATCGCAAGAAAGCTGATAGTGTTTATTTATATTTGAAATGTGCCCGGTTAGATAAGATAATTTAGGTGCTTTTTTTTGTTTGAATCATGTTTACATGCATTTTTATGGACAATATGAAAATGCTGGGCCACTATCTAGCCTGTTGGTAAGCGAAGATATGATGTAAAATCTAATAATCTACAATAATATTATAAAGCCGATGAGTTTGTTTGAACGTGCTAATCTCGGGGACTACTGGTCCAATTTGAAAAATTCTTTGGATGTTAGATAGCTCATTTACTGAGCAAGGCTCATATTTCGCTAAGACCAATAGGAGCGGAGCAATGCGGGTAAAACTGCGACGTATAACTACTAATATAATAAATGCGAAAGTTTAGGATGATGATGATGGATGGATAATAGATGTTTGTTATTCTTTCACGCAAATACTACTGAACCGATTACAATGAAATTTCATATGTAGGTAGCTGAAGGCCCAGAAAAAGGCATTGGCTACTTTTTTATCCCGGAAATCCTACAGGAACGGGAAATATGCGGATTTTTTTAAACACGAGTGAAGCTGCGGTCTGAAAACTAGTACTATATATGTAAATAAATAAATAAATAAATAAATAAACGTTTATTGTCAACATCAACACAAATACACCAGAGCATGAGATTTTACACAATATAAACACACACACACATTAAATTTATCATCAATAAGTAAGTAAGGTACTGGGCATTTTCATGTTGACAAAAGGGACCAATTCAGTATTCTGCACGAATGATAATAAAACCATTCGTGCCACTGATTTTCTGTGGCCCCTAATGACAATGTAATAGCAAACATATATAAATAAAGTATATATTTTTACAGGGCAATGGAAGACATTAAGCAAAGACGCAGTACCAAGCCAGAACCTGCCCAAACTGAACCCAGACGGCACAGTCATGGTTATTAGGAAGAGTCGCACGGTCAAATACAAGGAGGCAAAGAAAGATGATAGTGTGTGGTGAGTTAACCGACTTAAAAAAGGGTAATCTATACTAATATTATAAAGAGGAAAGGTTTGTATGTATGTATATAATATTGTTTTTATGCATAAACTATAGGACCGATTTCGATGAAATTTGGCAAATAAATAAATAAAAAAACGCCGTGTGTCACTCGGGGACTGCCGCGGTAAAGCTATTGCATGCTATGCCTTCAAGCCACACCTCCGCCCGTCGGAGTGGGGAGCGTGAGGTTTTTTCGTTACGGAATTTCTGGATTCGGTCCCCGCGCTCAAGGCCCGCGATAGAAGCTATGCTTAATTAATATATTTTTAAATAATTTCAGCGAAAAAGAAAGATGGACGTCAATGATACACACGCAGACGCCGCTCGCTTTTTCCCAGGAAAAAGGCAACATTGTCGACTCACAGAATTCCATTGTGAGTATCTACACTAATATTATAATTTTATAAATGTGAAAGTTTGCATGTTTATTTGTTACTCCTTCAGGCAAAAACTGCTGAACCGATTTTCATGAAATTTAGCACACACATAGACATAGGATAATTTTTATCCTGTTTTTAATTTTATTGTACCTAACATTGTGACACGAGAAAGTTACAGATCTTATTGAACTGATTTAAAAAGCTATCATCTAATACCTATTTTATTTATTTTGCATTTAAAATTGAAATATCTGTCAAATTCAAATTCAAATTGTCTTTATTTGCTGAATATAGTTACATAGCTGAGGTACAAATTTTATAGGTTCTTAGACATTCTGCTCGTAGTTGAGCGTGCAAATATCTTTAATTATTGATTACATTATACAATTCAAATGTCTCAAAGCCAGCACAAAAAAAAAAAAAAAACAACAAGAGTAATAATAGAATGAAATAAAAGTTAGATGTATAATTAAAATTGTAGTGTAAATTTTTATCCCAAGTCAACCAGCCTCCGTGCCATGATATAAGACAGTATTATTTCCAGTCTAAAAAATAACAGCGCTATATTGGTTGTCTAGCGCCATCACCTTCCAAACTAGAAATAATACTGCTATAAGACATCATGGTAACAATAATACTATTTTATTATAAAATAATAATCTTAAATTTCAGCTGGCCTACCGTCTACAAGGCCTCAACGCAATAGTGGAAACCATAGCCCAACCACCGTCCACTGTAGAAAAACCCAAAAAACAAGACGCAATCATGCAAACAGACCCCCTAACAGACGACGAAAATCCCATCAATTTCGATACAGACAAATACGAGGTGTATCCGAACGAATACATGAAAAACAACAAAGATTACATGCCGCAAACGAACGAGGAATACAATAAAGAGGCGGAAAAATACGCTTTGGAACGGAAAAACTTCGATAAAATGGAATACCAGAAGAATATGGAATATCAAAAGAACATGGAATACGAAAAAACGGAGAGGATGGAAATGCAAAAAAAATTGGAAATCCAGAAAAATTTGGAAATCCAGAAAAATTTGGAAATCCAGAAAAATTTGGAATACCAAAAGAATTTGGAATACCAGAAGCAGGATAGAATGGAAATTCCGAACAATTTGGAATATCAAAAGCCGGAAAAGATGGAATACAAATGCGGAGAATACCAAAAGACACAGAATGTACAATACGAAAAAGATAGCTTTGAAAAAAACAATTCGTATGACAAAACGCTAGAACTAAATAAGGATGGAATGCAAAAAAACATGGGGATGAAAGGGATGGAATACCAGAAAGTCGAATATGACTATTACTATCAGGATAGCGTAGAAATGTTAAGGAACCAACAACAGAATCTGCAATTGCTGCAAGATCAACACAGGACCAATGAGAATCAGAATTTCTTCGACGAGAATCATATAAAGAGAGAGATTGATTTTCCCAATGAGGACGAGAAATTTGTGTTTGAACGGAGTAAGGAGACGGGTGGTAAGTAATATATGAGATTTTTTAATGTCATTTATTATTCAGTCATCAATTTATTTATAAATACGTGTGTCACTCGGGGACTGGGGCGGTTGCGCTATTGCATGCTATGCCTTCAAGCCACACCTCCGCCCGTCCCCGTGGGGAGCGTGAGGTTTTTTCGTTACGGAATTTCTC
This sequence comes from Colias croceus, assembly GCF_905220415.1. NCBI lineage: Eukaryota > Metazoa > Arthropoda > Insecta > Lepidoptera > Pieridae > Colias > Colias croceus. Next base: position 4,875,272 of record NC_059565.1, read on the forward strand.
GATTCGGTCCCCGCGCTCAAGGCCCGCGATAAAAGCTATGCAATAGCTTAAAATTAATTTTCTTGAACTGATAACTACATTTGAAGTAGCACATGCCTCTAACTGACATCTTCAAGTACCTTTATTGTGAAAACTAAGCTTCTAAATGCAAAAATATTTCGTATACATACCGAGGATGTATACAGGTGTAACATACTAGAATATAACCGAAATCTGAGTTCGCTTCGCGTGTAATGCCCCATATATCCTACAAATAGTATAAATGCGAAAGTTTGTGAGGATGTGTGTGTGTGTGTGTGTTTGTTACTCTTTCACGCAAATACAACTGAACCGATTACAATGACATTTAGCACACACATAGATGGTAACTTGGATTAACACATAGGATAGGTTTCATCCCGGAAATCGCACGGGAACGGGAACAATGCGGGTTTTTCATTCAAAAAGCAGGCGAAGCCGCGGGCGGAAAGCTAGTAAGTTTTATAAGTTGTATTTATTTACTAGCTGCAACCAGCGTTCCTAATCCTTTTAAAATATCAGAATAAAAAGTAGCCTTAGTTTCCACCAATAATGTAACAGGATGTGTTGCGAGGAATTTGTTTGTAAATAACCAATCATATCGCTTCATTTAGTTTGAAGTTTGAAGCGTTTAGCGTTTGAAGCCATACTATTGGTTATTTACAAACAAATAAAAAACAAAACTTTGCTATCCTCGCATATTATTGGAAGTAAAAAACCTTTAATCACTCCTTATTACATTGGCTATCTGTCTGAAAGTCCCGTCAAAATCGATCCAGCCGTTACGGATATAATTATAATAATCAGTCACAAAAAATATATTTCGTAAACGCTGTATTTTTTCATGTTTGTTTATACTGACAGTTATACCAATTACAATTGATTTATCAATCCACTCACTAATATTATTCTATACGTCCACATACCACGAACGGCTCTACCAATTCCGATGAAACTCTTACAGGTCAAACGCTATACGACGAACAGAGGAGGCTCATAGAGCAACAGAGACTCGTCGAAGATATGTCGCAAACGGTAAAACAAGAGCCGGACGTTGTTAATAATAATGGTGAGTATTTTTAGAGGTTTTTTGTAAAAAAAAAAGATGTTTTTTAGGGATTTTTTGGTGATTTTTTTGTTTTTAATAGTGTAATACGATTATTGTTCTACAGTTAGGAAAATCTAAATTGAATAGATGAGAGATAAAATAAGTAGGTATTATAAAAGATCATTTTTTATTTGAGTTTTTATTAAGTACATATTTGAAACGAATGTCTAAATTGAATAGATGAAAGGTAAAATAAGTACATATAACTTTTTTGAGTTTTTATTCAAATTCAAATTTCATTTATTTACAAGAATGTAGTTACAAAAAAGGTGTTGTTACAATATTAAGGCGCTAATACATTCTACCCACTATTTGGGTGTGCAAATATTTAAATGGAAATAAGTTTATTAAATTACACTACACCAACACTACACAAATTCTTCGCGTCACTATTGTTAAACGTCACTAATTCCTTCACAGATTCCGCAATGTAATAAGTTCTTGAATATCATAAAATTGTTTCTCCATTAACCATTTCGTCAGTTTCTTCTTAAATATATTTACTGGGAGATCCTTAATTATAAAATTATAAATATTAAATACATATTTGAAATCGTAAATTTTTCGATATTTTTTTGTGAAATGTATCTCTCTTTTTTATCCATTTATTCTTCCTATATCACGCTTTAAGTCAGATTTCATTCAAATCACTACAGCCGTTCATGAGTAATTGATTTTTTGCGTTTGCAAATACACATTTAAATAAAAAACTTATATAATAGCATGTATTTTCAGGTCACGAAATAATGCATTCGCAGAACAGTCCATACTTCACGGGCGAACAAAATAATGTCAATGGTAAGTTTTTTAAGCTAATACACAAGATTGGCTGTAATTTAAGCTTCACTACATAGTATAAAACAAAGTCGCTTTCTCTGTCCCTATGTCCCTTTGTATGCTTAAATCTTTAAAACTACGGAACGGATTTTGATGCAATTTTTTTTAATAGATAGAGTGATTCAATAGGAGGGTTTTTGTGTATAATTTTTTAGGTTTGAGACAATGCGGGCGAAGCCGCGGGCGGTAATATAAGCTTTAATAAAAAAAAATGAAATTATTTAGGTATTATGAAAGTTGAAAAGAAACTCAACAATGAAAACAAACAAGTAGGTATTGAGAATTTCGAACTCAAACTCGAACATTTATTTATTCAATTAAGACTTCTTTTAGAAGCACTTTCGAATCGTCATAAAATATTTTAACATTTACCAACGATTCGGAATTCCTCATAAAGAATAAAAATACAGGATTTTATAGATTTATTGTACTACTAAGCTTTCTGCCGCGGCTTCGCCCGCGTTTTCAAAGAAAAACCCGCATAGTTCCCGTTCCCGTGCGATTTTCGGGATAAAACCTATCCTATGTGTTAATCCAAGTTACCCTCTATATGTGTGCTAAATTTCATTGTGATCGGTTCAGTATTATTTGCGTGAAAGAGTAACACACACACATCCCCACAAACTTTCGCATTTATAATATAAGTAGGATGCTTAATGAATGCATAGTTTTTACAGACGTTTATATTGTATTTATAATGTTTGCATTGAAATACACTAAAAAGTAAGACTCATAAACAAAAAAAAGTGTCCACATCAAAACTCTGCCCACGCGTGTATAAGGCAGAGTTTGCTAATGAGCGATACAATACACTTTGAACATTACTGCCACGTAATAAGGTGTTAATTTCAATGAATGTTTTATACAACGCCGCTCGGACAATATTAATTAGAATTATATTAATTATATATATTTATTTATTAAAGATGGCGCATACGGCAGACCCGGTCCCGAGCTGCTGATAGCCAAACAAAACGCGCTAGCCGCGCACACACAGCTGTGTGAGTATCCAAATTTAATATTAAAACAAATAAATAAATTATGTTTTATATTTAGTTTTAAAGTAAATCAAATTAAAAATGAGATTTTTTTTAAGAATATGACTTCGATTTTTTTTTCTATTCTTAAAAAATATATTTATAGATATTGTTACTAAAACTTTAACGGATTTTAATCTTGGTTTTATTCATTATTACCTGTGTCCAAATAAAAAGAAAATGGCCTCTGTGCTATTAGCTATGCTGTGCGGTTTTACCCGCATTGCTCCTCTCCTGCTGGTCTTAGCGTGATAATATATAGTCTATAGCCTTCCTCGATAAATGGGCTATTGAATACCGAAATAATTTTTCTAATCGGAAATGTGGTTTATGATATTAGCGCGTTCAAACTAAACCACGCATCCTATTTGAAGAATTCTTTCACTGTTTGATAGCCCATTTATCGAGGAAGGCTATAGGCTATATATCATCACGCTAAGACCAACAGGAGTGGAGCAATGCGAGTAAAACCGCAGAGCAGAGCTAGTATATAATATTGTATTAATATAGATTCGTATAGATAAGATAGTATTTTCGATCCGTCCGTATTACGGCTAAATATTTTTTGTATAGTATTTTTATGTACGTTTGCACGTAACACACCGAACGGCTATGCCAAAAATCATGTAATAGATGATTATTTTCAGGGCAGAACACAATGAAGAGGCCATTTTTCTACAGTGACACCAACCACTACCCGGCGCCGCATGCGTTACATAGATATGAGGTGAGTGCACTCAAGTCTTACTCAAACTCACACTCAACTAAAAACTCACTCAGTTTAAAATTACAAACTGCATGTTAAATAGACATGAAGTGAGTGATAATAAACCTAACTCAAACTTAACACGCTACTCAAATCGCACAAAATTAACTCAAATCGCATCAAACTTACAATCGGCTCACAATCTGACTTAAAGACAGAAAACTTTTACAATCTAAATCACTGAAAACATCATGCAACTGTTGCATTAATATGAGTGTAATAAAATCTAACTCAAACTCACACTCAAAGACATTATTTTGTTAAAGCCCATTGAAACTTTTAAATAGGTAAACAACTTAAACTTGTATGTTAAAAGATTAACTGAAAACCAAATTATTCACATCACTGTTGTATAGATAAGTGTACTCAAACCTAACTCAAACTCACACTGAACACAACAACTCTTAAAAAGTTATCTGTCTTACTACAAAAAAACTTTAGACAGGGTTTAACTTTAAGCTCGGGTTCTCTTTAATCTGGTTTTGTCGTATTTCACATAGACAACTATTAAAGTGACAGATCCCTGGTTTAAAGTTAGACTGTGCTTAAATTGTTTTGTGGTAAAGTTTATAAAGTTATAAAAATAAACATTTACATTCTGATTTTTTTAACTGACTCAGTAAACATCAATATAATAGTATCATTCATATAATATTTTATTGGTGTCCATTTAAAAATTCAGTTTATACGTTAACTAACTTAAAATTTCACTACTATAAACAACGGGACTTACAATCGCCTATTAAAAGGTCTCAAAAATGTCCGAGCGGCGTTGTATAAAACATTCATTGAAATTAACACCTTATTACGTGGCAGTAATGTTCAATGTGTATTGTATCGCTCATTAGAAAACTCTGTCTACACGCGTAGGCAGAGTTTTGATGAGGACATTTTTTGAACGTGATTGTGTGTCTAGTTTTTTTTTATGGTTCTTACATGAATGAAAAAGTAAAGATATTTTTGAAGTGAAACTTCTTTAGACGCGTTGAGAGTAAAATTGCAAGGTCGCGTCATAGCAATACCGTCACATCATGGAGTAATGCGACGATTTAGGTATCTTTGAATCTTGCCAAAGTAGTTTCACTTCTGACACGTGTGCTCGGCACACACGCTCTTTTATTGTTTTTAAATGTTGTTTTTTTTTTTCAGGATATAACAAGAATCCTCCAATGAGAGTCATTCCGTTTTGAATATATTAGATTTAACATACATTTTATTAGGGCGGTTGAATAATTTCTTTTGCCGATTTAAATCATGATTTTTTTCTCTTTATAGATACGAATTTTGATTATGAAAAACAGATATATTTAATTGTTTACTTTTGAAATTAAACGGTTTTCAAAGGTGGTTGTTTTAAAGAAATCGCGCTTTAAAATACGTCAATTTAAATACATGTATTTTGATTTTTTTACAATTGAACAAAAATATTGTTATATTTTTTTAAAGAATTAACACGAATATCTTTATTTATTGTCTGCAAGATAAAAAATCGGGAAAATTTATCTTTATTTTTATGTCACAATAAATACACAACTGAGTTTTGCGTAAAAAATTAATATTTTTTTGTAATTTTAAACAAAAAATCGGTAAATACTTGTTTTCTACCGCCCTAATATCAATTAACAATATATTATTATCTCTCGCAATGACAAATCTCTATGGTAGTTTTTATTTCGTGTGATATATTATACTTTGGATAGATTGTAAATATATTTGGGATCAATTTGTATGTTCGGTCGCGGCCGGAAATGATGGACCGATAGTGATGCGATTTCGAAAAAAAAATCTATTTTTCTTTAAATTCCTATTTTTTGTCGTCTATCGAGGGCCTAATAATTTGATTATATAAATAAACTTAAAATATATTTCGTATCTTTCTGGCCGCGACCATAACTTAAAAATCATGGATATAGTTTTTTTATTTATATTATTTTCTGTTTCGTTAAATGACGTATATTATGAAATTATCAATAATCACGCTATCTCGCTCTAACATATGAACATCACCGTTAGAGACAGGGACAACATAATTTTAGTCACTAGGTAAGTTATTTTGGCAACTATTAAAATTATGTAAGAAAAATTTGGAGGTACATTTATTTGCGTAAAATTAAGGGGTTTTTTATTTATGTAAAGGTGAACGTATTTGATGTCCCACTCTAACGAATCGAATTTTTATGTGTAAGAGAGAGATGGCATGATTTCTCACATACCTATCTATACAGATTTTTAATGTGTGTATATTTTTTTAATTTTAATTTTTATTGGCATAATAATAAATGGACGAACGGGATTAACTATATTTTACAAGAGTATTGTGTTTTCTAATAATAATTGTTTCTAAGAGCTAGCGCACAAGAGCAACTTTATCCGCAACTATTTAGTCTCTCCCATCAACTCTATGGGGAGTTGCGTCGCTACGTGCGCGCACTTTCTTACTAGGCCATAGAGTTGATGGGAGAGACTAAATAGTTGCGGATACAAAAGTTGCTCTTGCGCGCTAGCTCTAAAAGTTCCGTTTAAATCATAAAGGCTGATTTGCAAGTTGAAAAATAAAGTTTTTAATTTTTCTTTGTGTAAAAAACAGTTACAATTCCATAGTGTTCTTCTTAGTTTTTTAATTAAAACTTCAAGAATTAAATAGAGTTAATAATACATGTAATTCTTTTATCATTATGTCCATTTATTATTATGCCAAAAAAACAACGGGGCAATATTTTGGCGGCAATTTGACATTGACAGCTATCAGTGTCAAAAAAGAATGAATATTATATCGTGCACAGATTAAAAATTATTCGTTTACACGCATTGTAATAATATATATTATATTTTTGTTTTTCTTTTTGTTTGTTAATCTTGAATTATTTTGTCGTTTAAGTATAGTTACCATTATCAATAGAATTAAGGTTTATCTAACATCATTTTTGGCACAGCATTATTAATGACACATAATTTTCATCGGAAAAGATGTTATAAAGATCTATAAGATGAGATACTTTTGAATTGAAACTTCTATAGGCGCATTGAGAGTAAAATTTCATGATCGTGTCATGGCATTACCGTCACGTCATGGAGTAGAGCGACGCTTTTGGTATCTTTAAATCTTGCCAAAGAAGTTTTACTTCTGACACGTGTGCTCGGCACACACACTCTTTTTTTAAAGGTTCTTTTTCGTATCTTTGATATTGTGCACATCGAATAGTGCTGTGCCGATAGTGATGCGACTTGTAAATCGGAAGGTTTAGTGCGGAGCTAGTGGTGGTGATATTTTATCGAATTTACGTGAAAATCGTAATAATATAATGTAAAAAATAATATTTAGATTTAAGTAATTTTTACGTTGTCACAAGTGAAGTCAAAATTTTGTATGGAAATCTTGCCAAAGTTTAGCTGCGTTATAACATTTTCGGATTTTGTTTTTTGTTTTATTTTATGTATATGCAATTTTATATGGCGCTATCTATTTTCAATTATTTATATTATTTATGACATTATTTAAATGGAACATTTTTTTTTACACAGGGTGTCCCACTATTGGTATACTAAGCGCGAAGGGCCTTGTAGTTTTGCATACACTGATCACGTAAAAAATACTTAAACAACAAAATTACGTCAAAAATTTTTCGCTAAATTTTTCCTGAAAATCCATGTTTTCTATCCTAGTTTCGCGTAGCTGGCATATATTCTTATTCTCTAATGTGAGCAATTTGTATATGAAAAATGCGTCTGGAATTTTATAAATTATTTTTTACGTACTCAGCGTATGCAAAACTATAACCTCCTTTGAGCTTAGTATACCAACAGTGGGACACCCTGTATATAATGTGCATCTTGCCATCTAAATATATTATTTGTAAAGAAAATATTTCAATATTTTATTTAATTTCTATTATTTTATACTCAAATACTACAGTATCGATTAAAAAAAATAGTAAAAAATAGATTTTTCGCGATTTGCAAGGTACGTTAAAACTGCATACCAACATTATTAAATTATTACTACAACGATTACGACTCTCAATATAAATTCTTGTGACGAACAGACAGATAGCAGAAAAATACATAAAAAGTGCAAGAAATTAGATAGCCGCCATATTTATCTGGTGCTGTTATGTTGTTTTCCGAATTATTTCGCATTTTTTAATAAAAAAAAAATCATTTAATAATAATATAAATATGTAAGTACAATGTGCGCACATCTTAGAACTATCGCTAGCTTTTATTTTTCGTAAAATAACATACCATAGACTAGAGAAATGGCGGGAAAGTGGAATTTTTTTCTTCGATTTTTTTTTTAATTTCTGATGCGGATACACGGTTTTTATTGTTCTGTTTGATGTAAAAAATAATAAAGGGACTGTTTTTTTTCCTTTTGAGTTTTGTCTCGCGTGACAATGATAATTTTTTTTAATAAATACGAAATTGACTACTTAAATTTAATTAAAAATGTTGGTTTTATCAAGCAAATTGGATTAAATTAGATCGTGTATCCATTTTTATGGGAAAAAATTATATATTATATACGCTACATACACACCAAAGCTGTGAAAAAATGTAAAGAAAGATATAAACGAATTTTACTCTATGACTTATTTTTCCAAAAGATTTTTGTTTGTGGTTCGGTTTTTTCAAACTTATAGAGTAAAATTTCGTACACGGGTTGTATGTGAAATTTTGTTAAGAAATAACAGTTGGAAATCACTGTGATTTTTTGCAATAATAGCTGTTATTTGTAACAGTGATAACTGCGACTGGAAATAACGGTGAAAAGTAACAGAAGTACAAAAATGAATGGTGGGATATAGTCCGGAATATTTTTGAAAGTATTTTTGTAATACTGTTTTTTTTTTAATTAACAATTATTTCACATAAAACCGTAATTATTAGATTTAAGATAAATAATGACGTTGCGCGGTAGATACATTTTTGTTTATATATTTTTTACAACAGTGGCCATTTTAAATAAAATAATAAGAGAAGAAATTTGTTTTATTCGTATACTTGCTTCCTTCGTTTTGAAATGCATAAAAATGATAAGATTTTTAAGCATGAAATGAATAATAGTTATAAGTTTTAGTTAGCTAAAATGATTCATAAATAAAATAAGTTATTGCACTAGCAAATATACGCGGGTTCGAATCCCGCCTCGTGATGAATTTTTTCGATTCTTTAAAATTTCTCAATTTTTGTTTTTCCAATATAAATGAGAATGAAAATTCATTAATATTATCATTTAAATGATCGTTCAGGAGAGATCACGGGTGACCGAGGGGTTAGGCGTTGTCCCGGTATGGCGAAAGACGCGGGTTCGAATCTTGCCAGTATCGATATTTTTCTATTCTTTACAATATTATTTACAATATTTTAAATTGTAGCTTTTAGCTAGATTTGGTCTTAAATCAATTGAAAATATATGAAAAACAGATTTCAAAAATGTCTTTTTTTTAAGAATAATAGGTACCTACTTAGCTTTCCGCCTGATTTTTCCAAGAAAAGCCCGTGTAGTTCCCGTTCCTATATTATTTTCGGGATAAAAAGTAGCCTATGTGTTATTCTGGGTCTTCAGCTACATACCAACTTTCATTGTAATCGGTTCAGTCATGGGCGTAGCTAGCCATGGGCTCAAAGTGGGGCAACAATAAAAAATAATATGTAACTAGCAACTGTATGTACCCAAAGTTATATCCAGGTCTTCAAATTTCGCAAATGCCTTCGGAAATTCCGAAGGCATTTGGTGCAATCAAATTGGATAAGTTAGTGGGGTAACTAATTGGGGTACTATACTCATTTTTCTTACAGTTCATGTAACATAGAAACCTCAGCTATTTTCTTTTTTCGTGTGTAATTCGTTATTCGAATTATTCTTATTCAAAACACCTTATTGTTCACCTACCACACCACGAAATAGATCCAAAAATCTTCAGCCGTTTGGTCGCTGGGAGTATGACACTTGTTATGTGTTAGTCAGTCAAAAGAGTTAGTAGGTACTTACTTCAATTTTTAGATTTGGTTAGGTATCTACCTACCTTCCAGGTTAAAGCTAGAGTGGGGCAAGTGCCCCACCCTGCCCCACCGTGGCTACGCCCATGGGTTCAGTAGTTTTTGCGTGAAAGAGTAACAAACGTCCATACATACAAACTTTTGCATTTGTATTTTACTAGCTTTCCGCCCGCGGCTTCGCTTGTTTTGTCTAAAACCTAATAAACTATATACTAAAACCTCCTCTTGAATCACTCTATCTATTAAAAAAAAACCGCATCAAAATCCGTTGCGTAGTTTTTTTTATAGATTTAAGCATACAAAGGGATATAGGGACAGAAAGCGACTTTGTTTTATACTATGTAGTGATAATATTAGTAGGATTTTTTACCACGTACATTTTATTTACAAGTCGGTTAATTATTGTGGTTAACTAATGAATGAGGGTAAAGGCCGTTATCATTAATATGGATCAGTGAATATATTTGAAATTTCATTGCATAGAAAATGGGAAAATTATTACTTAAGTCCCGTGATTCCTTAAAATATGTCCTCCTTCCTGTATGGGGCAAATGTATTTCATATTTAAATAAAAAAAAAACAGTTTTCTCTCATTTGAAGGAAAGAAAGAAATCTCAGTTTCACTACATAGTATAAAACAAAGTCGCTTTCTCCGTCCCTATGTCCCTTTGTATGCTTCAATTTTTAAAACTACGGATTTTGATGCGGTTTTTTTTAATAGATAAAGTGATTCAAGAGGAAGGTTTTATATATAATTTATTAGGTTTTAGACAAAGCGGGCGAAGCCGCGGGCGGAAAGCTAGTAAAATATAAATGCAAAAGTTTGTATGTATGGACGTTTGTTATTCTAACGTGAACTACTGAGCCGTAATCAATAAAAATGTATCGAAAAATAAACATATTTTGATGTTTAAAAAAATTATTTTGGAATTTAACATATTATGTCGACTTATGACGTAGTTTTAAATTAAATTCGAATATTATTATTCAACTGGACTTCTTTTAGACCTTTTGGGTCGTCATATTACTTACTAGCTGTGCCCCGTGGTTTTACCAGCATTGCTCCGCTCCTGTTGCTCTTAGCGTTATGATATATACCTATAAGCCTTCCTCGATAAATGAGCTATCTAACACCGACATAATTTTTCAAATCGGACCAGTAGTTCCTGATATTAGCGCGTTCAAACAAACAAATTATTCAGCTTTATAATATTAGTATAGATGTAGATTACCTAATGTTTATGTATCATAGGTTCGGAAAGCAGTTTCTCCAGAGAAGAGCGGGCAAGAAATTCTTAAATATCTATTATCAAAGCATACAAATTTTAATTAATGTTCAAATATAACAAAAAGGTAAGCAATAACATTCAAATTAAATAAAAAGTAAGATTTACCATTCTATACAGGGTGTCCCACTGTTGATATATTAAGCTCAATGGAGGTTATAGTTTTGCACACGCTGAGTACGTAAAAAATACTTATAAAATTCCAGACGCATTTTTTTTAAATAGATGAATTCTTAAAACTCTATGTGTACACCCATAACAAGCAACCCGCCCAACATTGCCACCCGCACGTGAGCTATCGTTTAAGACTATGTTTTCATAGACAAAATGCTCACATTAGAGAAGCGGTATATTATGCCGGCTGCGCGAAGCTAGAGAAGAAAACAAGAATTTTCAGGAAAAATTTAGCAAAAAATTTTTACGTAATTTTGATAAGTATTTTTTACGTGACTACGAGTGTATACAAGGCCCTTTGCGCTTAGTATACCAATAGTTGGACACCCTGTATTTATCTACATCACTATTCAAACAGGTGATGAAAACAGCTCGGAGACATACTAAACTGAAAAGAAATTGCTTGAATTAAAACTAAAAACACGCTAAAAATAATGAAATGATAGTATTGTCAGTTTTGTCACCGATCCTATATAAGTGTACAAAGTTTGAAGCTGTCCGTTTAAAGTCAAAATCGAGTCTAAAGGAGTCGGTTACATACAAACATACAGGTGAAGCTAATATAAGCGTGTTAAAAAGAACACAGCCTAAGTAGGTATGTATATTATCTGTGACATAAATCAAATCAAAGCATCATGTTGTATCGATCCCCCTCAATACCCAGGATTCTCGTGAACACGCTTGCTTGTGTGCGTGAGCCATTTCGAACGTTTTGTATGAAGTTTCCCTACTGTATGTATCTGTATATTGTGGCATCATTTATTTCATGGGTTGTCACCACCACGGATTGTGATGATAATGATGATGAAAATGAAAATATATTTATTTCTCATACACACAGTTTTCATATACAGAAAATGGATGAGTCCTCCTAGTAAGTTTACAAAAACCTGTGTCAGGAGGACCCGCTCTTCCTTAACTAGAGTTTACAAACATAATACGTGTGCAGATGTATGTCTGTGTGTGTGTGTGTGTGTGTGTGTGTGTGTGTGTGTGTGTGTGTGTGTGTGTGTGTGTGTATGTGCGTGTGTGTGTGTGTGTGTGTGTGTTTGTGTGTGTGTTTGTGTGTGTGTGTGTGCGTGTGTGTGTGTGTATGTTTGGGTATGTATGAGCTATTAAAAATTATAAAATGTAGTGTAGAAGCGCCTCAGTATCCTCATAGGAAAGTGTTTTCAAATATTGAATAACTGTTTTTTTTTTAAATCACGATGATTAAGTCTATGTATATCTAAAATATTATTAAGACGATTATAGAGGTAGATGGACCTAGCTTTAAATTGGTGTTTAGAAAAAACTGTTTTAGTACATATGGTGTTAAAAACGTCTTTCTTTCTCCTTCTGTTTTCAGTTAATTTGTCAAAAGGAGATATTTTACGAATTTTAGTAGTAACCGAAAAAATGTACAACTGTCTAACTGTTAGAACATCGCAGATTTTATATAGCTCCGAAGTTGAAAACCTTCGCGGTTTAAAGTGCATCACTTTAAGTAGACAACGATGGCCACGTTCCACATCCAAGAGTTTAGTTTTATTTGCTCCACCCCAGATAGGGATGCAATAGCTAATTACAGATTGTACAAGAGATTTATAAATTTGGTTAATGAGTTCAGGAGTGGTAATATGTCTTAACATTTTAAAAATCCATATAAATTTTCGGGTTCTTTCATAATGATGATGATGATGATGATAAATATCTAGGCTATGATTAAAAACCTAAACATACTTAAGTATTTTAAAACAAATTAAGAACTCATTTTTTCCAAAAGTCGGTTAAAATTTATATAAATAAGTTTTCAATTATTTAAGTAACTAGGTACCTATACATTAAGAAATATTGACATATCAATTGTTTATTTTGTTACGTTTATTTTATATATTGATTATACTTGAAAAAGACTTTATATAACTTAAGGGCTCTTAAAACCCACTTAACATTAATGTAAGAAGCATGAGTGTTTATTCTATGGGGAAATACCACGAAAATGAATCGCAAAATGTGTTGGTAAGCGCATAACTCGAGAACGGGTGGACCGATTTCGATAATTCTTTTTTTATTATATTCCTTGAAGTACCAGGATGGTTCTTATGTAGAGAAAACATACATATGTAGTATGTACCACGGGCGAAGCCGGGGCGGACCGCTAGTGTAAAATAAAGAGAAATACCAACTTATGCTTTAAAACACGAGCAAATCCGGGATGTAATTTAGGGTATATACTATATCCTATTAGCTATTAATTTATGTATATACGGTCGATTTTTTTATCATTTCAGTAGATTTTTTTTTCAACAGCAACTTTATTAGCTTTTTGTCTGAAAAATTATGTTGCAAAAATCATAAGTGTAAGGTAATTTTAAAAATGAAAGACTAATGGATTTTTAACGCGCTTTATTCATTATAGTATTAACCCGACGTTTCACACACAAAACACAAGAAAAACAAAATTTCATCGAAATCGGTTCAGTGGTTAAGACGTGATGAAAATACAGACAGAGTTACAGTCTCATAGAAAATATAGAGATAGTACTTACGCCTGTACCTATAATAAGCGAAACATAACTTATTATTTATTTACAATTCTAGTTACGTACCTATTTAGTACTTAACTAAGTAAAATTACATTTGCAATATTTTAACGGTGCATTTACATCAAACGTGCGAATGCTCATTGTAACCCCACTGGCACTATATCAAATTCTTTTAGTGTAACAGGGGTAGAGCATTCTTTCGTTGTTCTTAATGCGTACGAAAAGATTCTATGCAATGTTCTAATACTGAACAACACTGAATACGTTTCGTTTACACTAAAATATCACGAAAGAAGGCTCTTGCTCTAGCTCTATGTTCGTTTGATGTAAATGCACCGTAACTAAATTAAAAAATGATTTCCTGTTTTTTTTTTCAAGTAAGTAGGTAGTAGTTTAACAATATTATGATTAGGTATATACTAGAATATAACTTTTAATATCAAAACAAATTATATATTTAATCTTAATGTAATTTTTTAGGAATAGGATGTAGGTACCTATGTTTGCTTAATATGGCATAGTAAAATTAACATCTATACAGGAATAGTAGATACGGTTACTGTTGATAAAAAACTACGCCAGGAAATATAAACAAAATCAATTTAAAACATAGAATAACCAATGTAGTTTCTATCATACAAATACTTTCAATTCTTAAAACATATCTCACTAGATTTCCGCCCGCGGCTTCACCCGCGTCTTCAAAGGGAAACCCGCATAGTTCCCGTTCCCGTGGGATTTCCGGGATAAAACCTAGCCTATGTGTTAATCCAAGTTACCCTCTATATGTGTGCTAAATTTCATTGTAATCGGTTCAATAGTATTTGCGTGAAAGAGTAACAAACACACACACACACACACATCCTCACAAACTTTTTATAATATTAGCACAGTATTACAATATTATTTCCTACAGTAATGAAACGCCTTTGATGTCGCGCGATGCCGCCGCCAGCGTAGGTACTTACGCTGCCACACGAAAATACGCTAGGGTTGCAACAAATGGGAAATAAAACAATTGTGATTATTAATATTAAGATGAAATCATTTATTCATATGTACATTCAAAATAATTGCGATTATTAAATCTGATGTAATTATTTGTTCATAAATATATAATTACAGATATTGCACTGCTAAATATTATTTACGTGGACACTTTATTTTTGGATGTTCTTAATTGTATATTTTATCATTTAACTAAGTAGGTAATGCATTCGCATTGGGATGTACATTGTACAATCTGATTAGAAAATAATGAGGACAACATAATATGCATAGCTTTGATTTTAATTCAACAGATACAATTAATGCAATCTTTCTGAAATATTGTTTCCTTCTGGGATTTCAATGTAGATTTACATCCGTAAACGGAATAGTTTGTGCGCGCCATACTAGAATATGTAAGTGCCTATAGGTATTATAATAAAATTATTACACAAAAAATACGACTGCGTCGTCCTTTCGCGATAGGTAAAGCAATCTCAGCGTGATTGCCTTACGCGGCCCGCGTTGCCCGACCCCCGCCAGTTCCCCTCCGTTTCTCTGCACAAGTACATTCGTCGCACTACTGTAGGAAATATGGTAATACTGTGATATTAGTACTTAGGTTAGAAAAAACAATCAAAACACCTTTATTTCCCGTCAACACAATCGTCATAACTATCGTATTATTCAATCCCTAATAAATTCAGGATTTATTATAAATGTAAATGAATGAATATATTTATTACATTTTGAATGCTATTGTTCTTTATATCAGTGTTATTTCACTCCCTTGTAGTGTAGGTTGTAGGACGTCTGTGAAAATTAGAAATTGGTAAGTTTTTTATATAATATAATACAATTTACAGTTCGTGGCTTCGATTGTTTTGTGACAAATTGTGTGGTAAATCACTTTTATATAGAAAATATTATAAAGAGTTTGTTTGTTTGTTTGAACGCGCTATCTCAAGAACTACTGGTCCGATTTGAAAAATTCTTTCGGTGTTAGATAGCCCATTTATCGAGGAAGGCTTAGGTATAGGTCATATTGTATCATCAGGCTAAGACCAATAGGAGTGGAACCACGCGAGTGAAACCGCGGAGCGCAGCTATTCTACACTAATATTATAAAGAGGAAAACTTTGTTTGTTTGTTTGATTGTAATGAATAGGCTCATAAACTACTGGACCGATTTTGATGAAATTTGGCACAGACAATCTTTAGACCCTGAGAAAGAACATAGGCTACTTTTTAATGCGAAATATGTACCACGGGCGAAGCCGGGGCGGACCGCTAGTTATTTATAAACCTAATGACCCACGTAATTACATAATCCATATTATTATTATAAATGCGAAAGTAACTCTGTCTGTCTGTCTGTTACTTAATCACGCTTTAACTACTGAACCAATTTGCATGAAATTTGGTACAGAGATATTTTGATACCCGAGAAAGGACATAGGATAGGTTTTATCCCGGAAATCCTACGGGAACGGGTTTTTCTTTGAAAACGCGGGCGAAGCCGCGGGCGGAAAGCTAGTTTTACTTATAAAAATTAAATTATAGAATGCATGAAAGGTATCATGTGTGCTAATACGTCTAAATAAAAAATCGCAACAAAAATTGCATCGAAAGAAGTCTTATTTTTCTCGATGTAAAACTTAATCAGCTGTTTGGAATGATTTACGATTCTTCGTGTTAGACGTTAATAGGATAACCTTTTCATAGTCATTTTAATGTATTATTTAAAAAAAAATTAAACAATCAATTTTGGATTTATTATATTACTAGCTTTCCGCCCGCGGCTTCACCCGCTTTGTGTAAAACGTAATAAATTATATACCAAAATCTTCCCCGAGAATCACTATATTTATATAAAGAGCCGCATCAAAATCCGTTGCGTAGTTTTCAAGATTTAAGCATATATGTTACAGTCAAAACCCTGAACCAGTCAATAACGTTATTGACCGGTAAAATCAGTTAATAAGGATATTGACTAAGGGCGTCGGTTATTATAAGGATAATGGGGCACGTATTCTCGCGCGGTTGCAGTTTACAAACAATACCCCGAATTAATTAATAAAACATAAAACTCAAAATATTGCACTTTAAAAAGTTTTATGAACCTTTTTAAATGATTTTCTAGTATAATTTCACTAACGTCCTTAACTTTTTATGAGTTTTGACTGGGCACGTCGGTTAAAACCTATATTGACTAGATGTCTCGACTTAAAATCAGTTAATAAGGATATTGACCGATGCCCTTAGTCAATAACGTTATTAACTGGTTTAATCAGATAAAATCAGTTAATAAGGATATTAACCGACGCCCTTAGTCAATATCCTTATTAACTGATTTTACCGGTCAATAACGTTATTGACTGGTTCAGGGTTTTGACTGTAACATATATACGGACGGACAGACAGCAGTTATTTCGTTTGTTCTATGTAGTGATCTACTCAAAAACAAAATAATGTATGATTTGCCTATTATTCATGCATACTCAATTATTTTAATCACAGTTTGAAGTAGCATCTATTATAAATTGACCTCTCTGACGTAAATACTGTTCGAAACAGAAGAGGTCTATTTTAATTGGTCTTTGAATACAATGAAAGGTCGTGAACTATTTAAATTATTGAGATTTCACTTACAAATCATAATATATATATTTTATATTCTATGCTATTAATATTATAAGAAAGTTTGTTACTCTTTTTTTTTTTAACTAGTATTGTGACTCTATCACGCAAAAACAGCTGATCTGGATAAATTTTCATAGAGATTTTATTATTTATTAGCAGTCCGCCCCGGCTTCGCCCGTGACAAATTTACGTTTTCTCCCCAAAAGAACCACCCTGGTTACTTCAAAATATTATAAAAAAAGGATTAACGAAATCGGTTCAGCCGTTCTCGAATTTTGCTCTTACCAACACATTTTGCGATTCATTTTTATATTATAGATAGACTATAGCTTTCCGCCGGCGGCTCCGTCCGCGGTTTCAAAGAAAAACTCGCATAGTTCCCGTTCCCGTGGAATTTCCGGGATAAAACCTATCCTATATTACTCGTGGATAATGTAGCTTTCGAATGGTGAAAGAATTTTTAAAATCGGTCCAGTAGTTTATGAGCCTATTCATTACAATCCAACAAACAAACAAAGTTTTCCTCTTTATAATATTAGTGTAGGTACCTAGATATGTAAATAATGTTTACAAAGTAAACAAAGTCGCGGGATTTGGTTAGTTTTAAATATTTTTTGTACATATTATATAGAATCGTGATATTTACAACGAACGTGATGATATTAAAATCTCTATATATAATATATTAATTTATTACTATTATTCATTATTTTTTAATAATAATTAAAGGATCAAAGATGTACCTACACCTAGATAGTTTCCTAATACTGAAAGAATTGCCTTTTTGAGGTTTTATTATACAAACATACAAAAAAAAACACATTTTTTTGTATTAGCATAGATTCCGCGAATGATAATCACGGTCCAAACACTTTATCAGCATCCGCTGCACCAAAATTGAGCGAATTTTTCCTTTACCATTAAACTTGATTAAATTGAGGCCACCGCACACGTCGTTTGTACATCACGTAGTTCTGTGGAGCCATGAAATTAGCGATTTTAAGCTAAGCGGACGAGATTGAAGCGAAGAGAATGAATGAAGGAATGAATACTCTTTATTGTATACAGGGTGTAATCGTTAAGTGTGCACAGGCGATTTTTCCGTAAGTATTACAGATAACAAAAAACTTTAAATTGATATCGAAACTACTTAACCTAGTGAGTAAAATGGCCGTTTCCGGGGATTTTCCGGGCAATTCCCAGGCATTTTCCAGGCATTTTGGCAATTGCCCGGAAAATTCCCGGAAACTATCCGGAAAATGCGTGAAAATGTCCGGGAAAAGCGTGGAAAATCTCCGGAAAATGCCTGGGAAATGCCCAGAAAATATCCGGAAAATGTGTGAAAATGACCGGGAAAAGCGTGGAAAATGCCTGGAAAATCCCCGGAAAATGCCTGGAAAATGGCCGGAAAATTCCCGGAAAATGTCCGGAAAATGCGTGAAAATGTCCAGGAAAAGCGTGGAAAATGTCTGGAAAATCCCTGGAAAATGCCTGGGAAATCCCCGGAAAATATCCGGAAAGAGCGTGAAAAAGTCCGGAAAAAGCGTGGAAAATGCCACTTCAAATTTGCGAAGTATTTAAAGCAGAAAACCAAAAAAAGAAAAAGAAAGCTAAAGTCTTTCATATTAAATGTAAGTATATGGGATATTCATATTTCACACTTAATGTATGGGAGGGTTCAAAGATATTTTTTTTGATATTTCTCGATTTATTTTTAAAAATTCATTACGGCCATTTTACTCATCAGGTTAAGTACTTTCGATATCAGTTTAAAGTTTTCTGTTACATGTAATACTTACGGAAAAATCGCCTGTGCACACTTAACGATTACACCCTGTATAGTGTATACACAGAAATACGGTTTGTTTCATGGTTGAGATAACTTATGATATAAATGATTAACAATGAATGAACTTATGATATAGAAAAAACTTATAAAATAAATATGTACAAAGAGCGGCTTTATCGCTCGTGAGCGATTTCTTCCAAGCAACTCAATGTAGACGAAGAGAGATGGATTTATGTTTCAAAACAAAAACAAAATAGGAATTTAAAATATTAGCAACACATGACACACCGGCAATTTTACCGATACCACCCGTGATCATTCTCCAATGTATCTGCAGTTATTAATTTATTTATTAAATAAATAAATATTTCAGGACAATTTTCACACTAAGATCTGATCCCATACTAAGCTTTCGTTTGTATGGAAACCGTATGGCTAATAAACATACATATATAATTTTAAATAAATACTTATATAGATAATTAACACCCAGACACAGAGCAAACATATTATGTTCATCACACAAATATTTTCTCCGGGTGGGAATCGAACCCACGACCAGTGTAAGTATTTGCTACAAAATACCTGTTTTCATTCGTATTCAAACTGTAACGTAACTAAAATAACATGTTTACATTGCACTATGACGTCTTAAAATATTAATTCACTAGCTTCCGCCCGCGACTCCGTCCGCGCGGAAAAATGAAGATTTATTTTTTTCTACGTAATTTTCCGGGATAAAAAGTATCCTATTTTATGCCCAGGATAATAAGGTATAATTATACCAAGTTTCATCGAAATCGAACCGTTAGTTTTCACGTGATGCCTGAACATACAGACAGACAGACAGACAGACAGACAAAAATTTTTTTAATCACATATTTGGGTTTGGTATCGATCCAGTAACACCCCTGCTATTTATTTTTTCAATATTTTCAATGTACAGAATTGACCCTTCTACAGATTTATTATATGTATAGATTTATCTAATATATAAAAATCAATGCCACTTTTCGTTGTAATTCCATAACTCGAGAACGGCTGAACCGATTTCGATAATTCTTTTTTTATTATATTCCTTGAAGTACGAGGATGGTTCTTATGTAGAGAAAACGTTAATATGTACCACGGGCGAAGCCGGGGCGGACCGCTAGTTATATGTATAGATTAATTAATACGAATGAACGTTAATTTATTTATGCAAATGTATTTCAATGTTTAGTATAGTGTTTCAACAATGAGAATGATTTACATTTTATATTGTATCACGTGATGTTAATCATGTATTTAAATATAACATTAATAAATGACATTATTTTATTTGTGAGAATCGGTGAACAATTTTTATGATTTTGAATTTATTGAATTTACTAGATTTCCGCCCGCGCCTTCGCCCGCGTTTACAAAGGAAAACCCGCATAGTTCCCGTTCCCATGGGATTTCCGGGATAAAAACTATTCTATGTGTTAATCCAAGTTACCCTCTATATGTGTGCTAAATTTCATTGTAATCGGTTCAGTAGTTTTTACGTGAAAGAGTTACAAACATCCATACATCCATACATCCATACAAACTTTCGCCTTTATAATATATTATTATATTAGATTAGATTAGATTTCGTTACAGATTTTTTCCATTTTTTGAGGTGTACACAAGCTAACATATATTTTTTTCATAATTAATAGTATTAGTACAAACTAAGAGAGACGAAATTATTAGGCTACTATATTCGTTATTGTTTTACTAAAAAACAGCTGATCGGAACTCTATGAAATTATATATTGATTATAGTACTAAATTGGCACATTAGTTACTTACTGTCCATTTTCTTACACACGTAAAGCCTTGGAATAAAGCTAGTCTTCTAAATTATATTCTCTTCTTATACCTATATAAAGTTTTTAACCGACTTCAAAAAAATTATCAATTCGGCCGGTATGTTTTTTTTTAAAGTATGTACACCGATTACTCCGAGGTTTCTGAACCGATTTACGTGATTCTTTTTTTGTTCGATGCGGGATGGTGTCGAATTGGTCCCATAAAAATTTTATTCGGATAGGCCCAGTATTTTTTATTTTATGAGCATTTTTGTCTGTAGGTATTTGTAAATTTTGCAAGTTTGAAGTCGGTTGTTTTTAACGCAGTTATTACTTGTCGTGACACAGTTACCATACTCCTCCAAAACAGCAAGACCCATTGTCATGAAATATTGCCTATTGGGTAAATCTGAGAATCGGACAACATCTATTCTTTATACCCCTAAGTGATAAGGGTAAAGCAGAACGACGTACTAATATTATAAAATATGCAAAAGTTTGTGAGGATGGATGTGTATGTGTGTGTATGTTACTCTTTCACGCAAATACTACTGAACCGATTACAATGAAATTTAGCACTCATATAGAGGGCAACTTGGAATTTGGATTAACACATAGGATAGGTTTAATCCCGGAAATCGCATGGGAACGGGAACTATGCGGGTTTTACTTTGTCAGGATGTCAATATGTGGTGTCCACGGAAAATCAGTAGAGAATCTAAGTGTCTTATATTATGTCCTTAGATTCTCAAACTACTGAGTGGATACTATCCATTTTGTGCCATTGTAACTAGTTATAAGTTAATTTTATTTATTTTATTTTTACTAATGTGCATCGGTACAAATAAATTTATTTTCTTTCTTTCTTTCTTTCTTTCTAAAACGCGGGCGGAAATCTAGTTAAGTTATAAAACCGCTGTTTTCGTGGCTTCACTTAAATATTACTTATGTAATACACAATACGTAATAAATTGTTATTATACTAAATAACGGTTTCCTTGTGATATTATATTTTAAATGCAATGTTAGTTTTTATTGTTCTGAAGGTCAAGCTTGTTTATAATAAATTATATTGTGTAAATGACGTCATATTCGGAAATCAAAATATTTGTATGCAAATCTATTTTTTGCAAAGTAGCGCAGGTATTTTTTTAAATTTTTTATGCTCGATATAACATCAACTGCTATTGAAATTTGAAAGTCGTACCAAAATCGGTTCAGATACTTCGGTGTTAGACACAAACATAATTAAGTAAATAATGAAACGTTTTTCATTAATAAAAATTTATTTGCTATGTTTTCAATATAGGTACTCAAGAATTAATTCTATGGTAGAAATACAGATAGTCAAATAAATTATGTAAGAATCAATACCTACTTATAAGTACCTATTACATACAATGTAAGAAAAAAATATCATTTTTCTATTTGACTATTTCAATTCGGAACGTTAAAACTTAAAATATATTGCTAACGTTATAATCCATATTTAATAAATTATAAATGCGTAAGTAACTCTGTCTGTCTGTATGTTACGCTTTCCCGATTAAACCTCTCAACCGATTTTGATGAGATTTGGCACAGACAATCTTAAGACCCTGAGAAAGAACATAGGCTACCTTTTATTGCGAAATATGTACCACGGGCGAAGCCGGGGCGGACTGCTAGTCTTTTTATATTTTAATATTTTTGCTATAAAAGTATCTTGTGTTTGACCCTGGGAATTCGAAATTTTCTTCAAAAATTGCGCTCTGTAGTCGTGAAAGCGTAACAAATAGACTTTAGCATAACATTAGAATAAGAGCTAGCGCGCAAGAGCAACTTTTGTCTCCGCAACTATTTTGTCTCTCCCATCAATGATCAACTCTATGGGCTAGTAAGAAAGTGCGCGCACGTAGCGACGCAACTCCCCATAGAGTTGATGGGAGAGACAAAATAGTTGCGGAGACAAAAGTTGCTCTTGCGCGCTATACATATAATGTGTTCTTGACCATAACAATTTAGTAGCAAGGTAAATACAAGGTTAGCTAGAGAATTACATATTTCTCTGATTACAGATATTAATTACTTCCAATGTCTGCTCACAATATTGTAATCCTATTGAATAAAATATGCTACTAATAAGTATTATAAATGCGAATGTTTGTGAGGATGGATATATTATGTGTATGTATGTTTGTTTACTTTACTCTTTCACGCAAATACTACTGAACCGATTACAATGAAATGAAATACAATTTTTTCACAACTAGCCGCGTCCCGCGGTTTTACCCGCGTTGTAAAATATGCCTTCTTCGAATAATGGGCTATCTAACACTGAAAGAATTTTTCAAATCGGACAGTAGTTCTTGATATTAGCGCGTTCAAACAAACAAACTCTTCAGCTTTATAATATTAAGTAACGACGGGTAACTTAACTTTAAATAATTGTGTATTTTGCATAATAGTTAATAATATAACAGAACCAAGAAAGAATAATATTTTTGCCAAGGGTCAAAAACATACAAAACAAAAACAAGAGAAAATATTGTTTTATCTATTCAAATCGGTGAAGGAATACATTTGAATTTCCATGACGGAAAAAGTTCTACGATTTGCCAAGCTGTCACTTGAAAAAAAGAAAACAAATTCTTCTCATTTCATGTAAATAAAGTCGCGGGACTCCCCTAGTAGGTATGTAATATTACACATGTAGTCGCTTTTACCGATTTCCTACTTCGATATATTTTTACGTAAATAAATAAAATCTTAAATAAGCAGGAAGTCTGATTTCGTACGGAACAACTGCTGCAAGGTTAAATTTAGTGGAATATTTTTAATTTTATACTCATTAGTCAATGTATTCTAGAATAATATAAACATAATATATAAAAAAATAATTGATAATGAAGATGCAGTTTATCAAATACTTATTTAAAAAAAGATTCTCTTTCGTCACGGCTTCGCCCGCTTTGACTATAACCTTATAAATTATTATACAGGGTGTCCCACTGTTGGTATACTAAGCTCAAAGGAGGTTATAGTTTTGCATACGCTGAGCACATAAAAAATACTTACGAATCACTCTACCTGTAAAAAAAAGACGGGTTGCACTCCGGGAGTGCCGGCAGAAGTGAAAACTTGATTATTAACGTTCAGCATGTTTGATATTTTGGAATGATATCCGTCTTACGCATGGAAATTGGAATATAAGGGCTAAAAAAAAAATCCGTCTTACGCTTTTTCGATCAGGCCACGTGTCCTATACCCGCGGCCCCGTCTATAAAGCGGCACGGCCGCGGCGGAACACAGTGGAGTTTAGTCGGTAGGTCCCAGCACTCAGCAGGGTGAGTCCGACATAACCCAGGGCTCTTTCCCCGAGTGCCCTGGGTATGCCTAAATGCATTCTCCACTATAAAAAAAAGGCCACGTGTCCTGACGCGAGTTTAAGATTTTATACCCAACGCCGCTAAAGAAGTTTTCACTTCAAAAACCGTTGCGTATTTTTCAAAATTTAAGCAGACCTAAAGAGTGACAGCTTTGTTTTATGTAGTGATGATGTATTTTTTCCATGCCTTTTGAGGGCAAGATACGAGAGAATAATATTTTCAAAGCTGTATTCAGAAACTACATTCATAAAAATATAAAATAACTAGATGTCCGCCCGCGGCTTCGCCCGCGTTTGCAGAGGAAAACCCGCATAGTTCCCGTTCCCGTGGGATTTCCGGGATAAAAACTATCCTATGTGTTAATCCAAGTTACCCTCTATATGTGTGCTAAATTTCATTGTAATCGGTTCAGTAGTTTTTACGTGAAAGAGTAACAAACATCCATACATCCATACAAACTTTCGCATTTATAATAATTATTAGTAGGATATTAGATATTGACCTTTTCCAAACATAGGGCCAGCGTTAGCGTTTAGCTAACTACTGTTATGTATTCTGTGCCAGCGTGGTGGATTATGGCCTGTACCCTCATAGGAGGTCCGTGTCCCAGCAGTGGGACCATATATGGGCTTATAATTAGTTTCTAGACATAACTAAAACTGAATTTAACTTTTAATTGACCTCTTATACATTTGGTAGAAGGCGTAGGATGGGATATTGGGTATAATGTATTAAGCAAATTTTTAATCCTACTAATATTATAAATGCGAAAGTTTGTGAGGATGTGTGTGTGTTTGTAACTCTTTCATGCAAATACTACTGAACCGATTACATTGAAATTTAGCACACATATAGAGGGTAACTTGGATTAACATAAAGGATAGTTTTTGTCCTGGAAATCCCATGGGAACGGGAACTATGCGGGTTTTTCTTAGAAAATGCGAACGAAGCCGCGGGCGGAAAGCTAGTAAGGAATAAATGGTCATTCTCCTAATGGTCAATGTATAATTACCATAACAGGTCAATCGAGTCAAGTTCAACTTACGATTGATATTTAATGTTCTAATTTGACCGGTTTTGTATTCTTATTGTCTTATGAGGGTTCCGTAGAATTAGAATATTTTATAAAGCATTTAAAAGTATATCTTTTAATTTTTTCCGACACGATTTTTTAGAGGTTAGTTTTTTTAACTCTGAAAAACAGCTCGCAAAATACCTAGTGTTTCGTTATCCAAATTTTTTATTTAATAATATTTACCTAATCATGATCTTTTTAAAATTTATCTTATATGGACATATTAATTAAACATAGCTTATGTTATTTGTTTTTATTACCTACGGCTTTTTGCAATAGGTACATCACATTATAAGTTTCGGGTTTCCAATCCATAATTGCCTGTCAAATTGGATCTTTTCAAATCGGCATGTAAAATAAACTTGCAAATCTAACAAAAAACACAGGTAATCTATAATATAAAAAATGAATCCCAAAATGTGTTGGTAAGCGCATAACTTTAGAACAGCTGAACCGATTTCTTTAATTATTTTTTTATTATATTCCTTGAAGTACGAGGATGGTTCTTATGTAGAGAAAACGTGAATATGTACCACGGGCGAAGCCGGGGTGGACCGCTAGTTAATAATATATTATCTACAAAATAATTAATATTACTTACTTTTTAAATTGAATTATTAGCTAGCTGCTCCGCGCGGTTTCACCCCCGTAGCTCCACTCCTGTTGGCCGTAGCGTGATGATAGCCTATAATCTTCCTCGATAAATGAGCTATCTAACACGAAAAGAATTTTTCAAATCGGACCAGTAGTTCCTGAGATTAGCGCGTTCAAACAAACAAACTCTTCAGCTTTATAATATTAGTATAGATACGGTAGGTAGATACAGAACCATTTATTATTAAAATTCGACCTTAAGGAGTATGACAAGGATTTTAATTTTTAACAAATGACTAACAACTTCTCTAAAATGTTTATAACATAAACAATGTAAGGATAATCATTGCATTTTAATGAAGGTCTGCATTTTTATGTCAAAGACGAATTTATAGAATACTAGCTTACCGCCCTCGGCTTCGCCCGTTTTGTCTTAAACCTAATAAATTATATACTAAAACCTTCCTCTTGAATCACTCTATCTATTAAAAAAAAACCGCATCAAAATCCGTTGCGTAATTTTAAAGATTTAAGCATAATTAAGGGACATAGGGACAGAAAAAGCGACTTTGTTTTATACTATGTACAGATAATAATTATATTAAAAGCACGTATAGATATTAAACAAAAAATAAAAGGAAACCTTTGTTTCAATAATTTTAGTACATAACATAAATGTAACTTACACAAAAAGAAAAAAAAATCTATCTATCTATTAAAATCCACCCAAATCTGTTAAGCAGTATAGAAATAGCGTGTAACCAAACATTTGCATTATCATATTAATTGTTTATATTTATTACTAGCGGTCCGCCCTGGCTTCGCCCGTGGTACATATTCGCAATAAAAGGTAGCCTATGTTCTTTCTCAGGGTCTAAAGATAGTCTGTGCCAAATTTCATCAAAATCGGTTGAGAGGTTTAAGCGGGAAAGCGTATAACAGACAGATAGAGTTACTTTCGCATTTATAATATTAGTAGGGATTTTTTTACGTTTTGAAAATTTATAGACGAAAATGACCCAACAAATTTTATGATATAACTTAAAAATGACGTCATATAAGTAACTTCCCAGTTTCGAAACATAATATCACGTTCCATTGACCTTGCTTAAGTTATTTAAGTTGGTAGACCGTAACTTAGTTTATATGAATAACATCACGTGCTCACAGTTGAAAAATAATCTAGTGAAGATGAGATACATAAGGGCAATGAAAAATACATTATTTTAAGATTAACTTATAGTCCTTACTAGCTTACCGCGCACTTATCCCGGACATACATACAGACAAACAGATAAAAATTCGATATCGATTAATTATAGATCACGGCCCAAATATTCTTTAAAAAAAATATTCAATGTAAAGTTTTAACTTTCCTACGGTTTTATTATATGTACAGATTTCTATCAATATCAAGATGTTTGTCTGTCTTTTCCTCAAATGCTGTACCGATTTGGATGCAATTTAAAATACATATAATATACATGAAATTACATAAAGGTTTTTTTGTATCGGAATTCCTTCAAAGGACATGGGATTTATCCGGTAAATTACTTATTGATTCAAGTTTTAATAATATAAAAAAAATGTATTTAAGTAATATTGATTATTTTAAGTAGTTTTTAGGGAAATGTTTAATTTCCGCATTAACCGTAAAATGAAAGGATAGGATATGGTTTCATGGTTTTTATTTATTTTAGTTCATGTGACGTAATTTATATTGTGTAATTGGATACATTTTTTTAATATTATTGAGTTACTTAAAATGCTGTGACTTTGTCTGTGTTAGAAATAATAAACTACTAATTTAAAGGTACATTAATTTATGAGTTTGTTTGTTTGAACGCGCTAATCTCAGGAACTACTAATCCGATTTGAAAAATTCTTTCGGTGTTAGATAGTCCATTTATCGAGGAAGGCTATAGGCTATATATCATCACGCTACGACCAACAGGAGCGGAGAAATGCGGGTGAAACCGCGCAGCACAGCTAGTCTTTCAATAAACAACCTTTTACAGTTTAAAATAAGTTTATTACATGTTTATACAAAAA
Source organism: Colias croceus (assembly GCF_905220415.1). NCBI lineage: Eukaryota > Metazoa > Arthropoda > Insecta > Lepidoptera > Pieridae > Colias > Colias croceus. Next base: position 4,903,351 of record NC_059565.1, read on the forward strand.
GTTATAATTATACACATTTATCATTCACTACCTTTTTTTACAGAACAATGAATTTCACAGAGGAAGAATCACCCCTCCAACGAACAGACCTAACAAAAGACAAGATCACACAATGGGTGGACTCCCAATATCGTGGCGAGGCTATATCGATAGATGTGTACGGCAAGCCGAGCCAGGCGCAGTTACTAGAGTTGGAGAACGTCAGGCGGCTGAGTAAAGAACTACAGGATAACTTACATGTGAGTATATCTATACTTATACAAGCTGAAGGGTTTGTTTGTTTGTTTGAACGTGTTCATCTCAGGAACTATTGGTCCGTTTTGAAAAATTCTTTCGGTGTAGTCCATTTATCGAGGAAGGCTATAAGGCATCACGCTAATTAGAACACGCGTGGCTCTGCTCCTGTTCGTCTTAACGTGATGTTATATAGCCTATAGCCTTCCTCGATAAATGGGCTACCCAACACCTAAAAAATTATTCAAATCGGACCAGTAGTTCTTGAGATTAGCGCGTTCAAACAAACAAACTCTTCAGCTTTATAATATTGATGATATAGATTTTTTTCTAAATTTCAAGAGACAGACAGACTTTCGCTTAAACTAAATAAATAAAAAAACACATAAATACAGTAAAAGCTCCTTATTCGCGCTTCCTTCATTCGCGGTTTCACTATTCGCGGATGGAAAAAATGCGACCTAATTCCTATATTCACGGCATTAAATTCTTTATTCGCGGATCGAATCGCTGCATGGGCTACGAATTTATAATGTCGACTAAAAAAAACAAGTAAAAAGTGCCAAGCTATTGTGTAATTAAATGGTAATTAATAAATATGTATAAAAAACTTCAATCAAACTGATTTCTTTATGTATTTGCTTATTTATTTCGTCGCCTAGGAACGTATCCCCTATAACCCCATACAAATTACCATTCCTTATTCACGGTTTCTCTATTCGCGGCATATTTACGGAACCTATTACCCGCGAATAAAGAACTTTTACTGTAATCCAGTTTAAAAGCATTTTAAATTGTAATAAAGCTTATACATGATAATATTGTTATTCCATTGATGTTTGCAAGATTGTGGTATCCTAGTACTATACCTACGTATAGTAGAACTATAGAATACTAATTATAATATTATTATACAAATTATCATTCTTTATTTATGTGTCAATGATTAGTTTTAATTAATGATTCTAAGTCTTATCGACTTTAAATAGTAAAAATATTAAAAACTGCACTATGATAAACTCATGAAATTACATATTGTATTGTCACCGATCCTTGATAGTATGTGTACAAAGTTTGAATTAAATCTGTCCGTCTACAGGAGTCGGTTATAAACAACCATACAGGTGTAGCTAAAATAAATGTGTTTGAAATAAATTTATTCCCTAATCATTAATATTTTAGAAACTTTCGCAGTCGACAAATCGAAATAATAAGCATAGCTTTCAATATAATTAAGCTGAAGATTTCGTTTTTTTATGTTTGAACGCGCTAATCTCAGGAACTACTGGTCCGATTTGAAAAATTATTTCGGTGTTAGATAGCTCATTTATCGAGAAAAGCTATAGGATATAATATATCATCACTAGGATATATATCATCACGCTAAGACCTGCAATAGGAGCTGAGCAATGCGGGTAAAATCGCGAGGCACAGCTAGTAAAAAAACATCTTTTACGCAGTCGGTAAATTATAGAGCTAGTAATAAAAAAAAACGTAAAAAATCCAGTCCCATCGTTGAGAAGTTATACCATCAAGTTATGTTGTTTTTACTTATTTTGCTTACATACATGTATTTTTAGAATACACCTTGCTACGACCTTGAATGTATAGCCTTGTATCCACTTGAGCATGCTCAGGCAAATGAGCGGCTCATTTGGCCGAGCCGCTCAAGTGGAGACGCCTGAGCACGCGCGGCCCGAACATGCTCAGGCGTCTCCACTTGAGCGGCTCGGCCAAATGAGCCGCTCATTCGACTGAGCATGCTCAAGTGGATACAAGGCTTATGCCGTATGGTCTTACCTATGGGATTTCCTTTTAGACTGGATTATTTCTTGTTGTTTGGGATTTAAACTTTAAAAAAATGTGCATTTGCTTAGAAAATAATATATTTTCTGCCAAATTTTTCTTGTGTTTGATTTTACACGAGTATTATACAGGTTGTCCCACTATTGGTATACTAAGCGCGAAGGGACTTATAGTTTTGCATACACTGGTCACGTAAAAAATACTGAAACAACAAAATTACGTCAAAAATTTTTTGCTAAATTTTTCCTGAAAATCCCTGTTTTCTTCTCTAACTTCGCGCAGCCGGCATATACCGCTTCTCTAATGTGAGCATGTCTATAAAAACATAATCTTAAACGATAGCTCACGTGCTAGTGGCAAAGTTGGGCGGGTTGCTTGTTATGGGTGTACACATAGAGTTTTAAGAATTCATCTATTTGAAAAAAAATGCGTTTTAGTAGATACTTACCCAGTTTTTGAGTTTATCCTCTTCATGTAGGTATTGGTAGAGTATATTTACGAAAATATATATATTTTTAATGATTTCATGTCTTTAAAAAGCTTTTTGGCAATGTGAAAGAAAGACATACACAATACACATACACTTATGCATTTATAAGTTACTAGGTTTCCGCCCGCGGCTTCGCCCGCTTTGTCTAAAAACCTTCCTCGAGAAACCGCACTCTATCTATTAGAAAAAACCGCATCCAAATCCGTTACGTAGTTTTAATAGGGACATAGATACAGACTCTACTCTATTTATTGACTCTACTCTATTTATCTACGCTATTTATTAAATAAATCCAATCAAAATCCGTTACGTAGTTTTAATAGGGACATAGAGACAGAGAAAGCGACTTTGTTTTATACAATGAAGTGTTAATAGACTTGACGTGAAGAATAGGAATTTTTTATAACAGAAATAGGTAGGTATATGGAATTTGGAAAATTAACAAAACCACAGGTTTTTACATCAATTACAAAAATATACATTTCCGTAAAACAATTCGAGAACGCGAGCAAAAGTAATTTAATTCGCAGCCTCCATGCTCTAGTTTTTATTATATTTTGTAGAGAATTTAGTTTTTTTCGCGCCGCCTCCTAGAGCGGTTGTGTAGAAGACTTGGCGTTGAAAATTTAAAAAGTTTGTGTATTGTGTGTGTGTGAGTGTATCATAATGGTATGTATATTTGTGTGTGCTTTTTTATCTGTCATTATATAGAATATTATTTGCGTATTATTTAGTCTGTGGTATGTCAAATTGAGTGGTTTTTTTAATAATGCAAATTTCAGTGTCGAAATAATTTGCGAATATTTTTTGGTTGAATTTTATTAGTTTAGTTTTTATATTGGAAATTAGGCGGGTTATGTTAATTTTAAGTGATTTGAATTTTGGAAATATTTGATACAATTTGCGGACGTTTTTTTTGTAAAAAATTAAATTCAAAATTAACTGTCATATTATAAAATCGTAATTTACCAAACTAAATGACAAAAATCTTTTTTATTTAAGTAGGTAGGTATGTTTACTTTTACGAGCATTTTCTTGATTTATTTATGTCCAATTCTTTATGTTTAATGCAATTTATTTAATTGGGAAAATATTTATAATTATTAATAACGTAGCTTATAATAATTATTTCAAAACGTAGGTAACATTTTATCTAATACTAGCGGTCCGCCCCGGCTTCGCCCGTGGTACATATTTACGTTTTCTCTACATAAGAACCATCCTTGGACTTCCACAAACATTAAAAAAAAAGAATTATCGAAATCAGTTTAGCCGTTCACACGTGACGCCGTGACAACGCGAAACTGGTTTCATTTTTATATAGAGGTATACGTATGTACATAATAATATAGATTTAGAAAAATAATATTATATGTATAGAACAGACATACAAAAAAAAAATGTTTTAAAATGCTTATGTTCTTAATTATGAGAATAAATAAAAAAGTACCGATAACAAATTAAAATAAATAATGTTATGTGTATTTTAAAGAGAGTTGCGTTAAATAAATAATGCCCTACATTTTAACTAAAATCCGTGTCATTCGGTTTTGCAGTGTTTTCGTTAAAATTGAATCGTCATCATTTTTATTACAATAGTTTTTTGCGTTTGACTTCGCATACGTTATTTTATACACTGAGTTGAACAATATTTATGAAAAATTGTAAAAAGGGTAGACCTAAGTATCAATTTTGCAGATTTTTGCGGGAATTTATTTTTTTAATTAATTATTTCTAGATTGTTTTGGTTGAGTCGTTGACAAATAAACAAACAGCAAATAAAAAGTAGAAATAATTCTACCATGGATTCAAAAGGGAAACTATTCGTTCGTTTTTGAGCTAAAATCGTTTTCAAATGCATTTAAAAACCTTTAAAGTTAAGATTTTATTGGGTTATTATGCTGTTTATAATTATAAAAATCAATTAGTAGGTACCCTGTCTCAAAACCAGTATATTATTTGTCATTGACCTTTAAATACCTATACCATATAGTTCCTTCTAACAGGAAAACAGCTACAGATACACAATTACACATAATTATTTTGTTTTTATTTTTTAAGCTTTATAGGTACAATTTTTATTTCGTTTATAGTTATATATTTATAGTTTATAGGTTATTTTGTTGTCAAAATTTATCAAGTTTATTTTTAACCTCACACAAAAGAGACTGAGTTAAGTGTGCTATTTTTTTGGTTGTAGTGAATTATTTAAGTATAGTTAGATAAGTCGTTATTATTCTAACGATTGTAATGGCAATGTCAAATCATTTTATAAAAAAAAAATATACGAAAGAACAGGTTATTCATAAACACACCTACACATTTGAAAAATTATCCAATTTTGATAAACAAAATGCAATAAAAACAGCGAATTTTTGGTATTCCCCAATCCCCATGCTTTATCTGCTTTTTTTTCTGATCCTTGTGGCCGTAACAAGCGTTTTGTTTTAAAACCTTTTTTGATAAAAGGGTATTTCTTTATGTTCAACAATATTTTTTTAATTCGAACTAAGATTGTAGGTACTTATAATATGTTTTGAAACAATCTTTTTGTTCTTTCTGTATGATTTTATTTCTCTCTTTTATTTTCTTTTTGAAGTGAAACTTCTTCAGGCGCGTTGAGAGTAAAATTTCAAGGTCCCGTCATGGCAATACAGTCATAGAGGGCGATGATTTTAGTATCTTTGAATCGTGCTGAAGAAGTTTCACTTCTAACACATGTGCTCGGCGCACACGCTCTCTTTCTTTTTGTTTGTTTTAATGTATTTTATATGTTCTTTAAATAAGCGTTTTATATATAATATCTTTTAATCTATACATTTTTTTATAATATTTGCCGGCTCTTCTCTGTAGAAACTGCTTTCTGAATCGACGTTTTTTTTTAATGATGTAGCTATTTTGACTATTAAAAAGCGATTCTGAACGTAGTCTATCGATAAAAATAATTTTTGTGTTTGTGTTGGTGTTTGTACTTACCTATAGATTAATAAAATGTTAAGTACATAAGTATATAGATTTTAAAATTATTCTCATAATATGGTAAACTTACACGAGTTGTTTTTTTATCTACAAAAATACATAGTATTTTACAATATTGTGTTGCAAGTAAATCTCGAATACAAAATAACAGACAATTAAATCAAATATCGTATGAAAACTCACCGTTTCTTTGGACTAAACGTGTTTTAAAAACAAGTCGGTGTTTTTTATTAGTTTGGGTTTTTACCTCAGATATTATATGGAGAATAATTTTTGCTTATTGATTATGAATTAACTTGCTTTTCGCCCGCGGCTTCGCCTGCGTTTTGAAAGAAAAACCCACATAGTTCCCGTTCCCGTGGGATTTACGGGATGAAAGTTGAAACCTAGCCTATATTACTCGTGGATAATGTAGCTTTCGAATGGTGAAAGAATTTTTAAAATCGGTCCAGTAGTTTATGAGCCTATTCATCACAAATTACAATCAAACAAACAAATAAAGTTTTCCTCTTTATAATATTAGTGTAGATATAGGGTAAAAATTAATAATTTTATACTAGACTTCATAATTATTATAGGAATAAACTAATGAAGTATATAGGTATTAAATTTACATAACAGCAAATTTTTGTGTTCATTTCAACACTGCATCCAAAATAAAATAATATATAGAGAAGATTTTTTGCAATAAGTGAATATACCTAACCAAGACCTAACCTAACTATATCTAACACATGGTTGCCTAGCAACAGCAAACAACATTTTTTTTTCAACATTTGCATGACTCGAAAATGGCTCATGTAAATTATTGTTTTTTTTCAACCCAATTTTGATAATCAGTTGAAATACGAGAAATAATCTTTAATATAAAAATGAATCCCAAAATGTGTTGGTAAGCGCATAACTTTAAAACAGCTGAACCGATTCCTTTAATTCTTTTTTTATTATATTCCTTGTAGTACGAGGATGGTTCTTATGTAGAGAAAACGTGAATATGTACCACGGGCGAAGCTGGGGCGGACCTTACATTAGTAATTTATAATACTAATAAAGAAATCCGAGTAGGTATTTATTTAAATGTTAAGGTATTTTTTTTTTGCCAAATTTTTTTGCTGAAATCTTATAAACGGACAAAATGTAGACATTTTGCCAAAAAAATAAAAATACAGACTCAAACTTAAGCTCAAACTCAATTCTTTATTCATGTTATATACGTGTAAGATTTTTATACATATTTATTTATTTATTTATTTATTTATTTATTTACGGCATACGCCAAACCATACATATATTAAACTTAATTCTAAACTTATCACTATAACCTTAGTTCTAGGTACCTCTTACATTCTTCACCTATCATTCCCATCCCTGACACAAACAAATCATATACTGGTGCAGAATTGAGGATTGAGTTCAGCAGCGAAAGCATGCGAGGCACCGGAGACTGCTGGCGTTGAACCGTGCGTGTGCGCCAAGCAGCTAACAGTTGGTGGCTTCGAGCCCGTGTATAATTATCAGGCACATTTAGCCGTAAGAGCATTTCTAATAAATCATTAGAATCTATTTCATTGTATAAAACGTTAAGAGCAAATTTAACAGTTGATAGACTTCTACGAAGTTCCAGCGAGTTATAACCCAAACTACCCAGCAAGAATTTTGTGGGATACAGATATGGGTAATAATTATAACTTCTTGCATACAAGGACCTTAAGAATTTCTTTTGCACCTGCTCCAACATAAGGATATATTTTTTCTCGTAGGGACTCCAGACAACGGAATTCGTCTCTAGAATACTCCTAACAAGTGCCGAGTAGAGAACTCTAATAGCGCTATCTGAAAGTCCGACAGAGTTGCGCAGTAAGAATCCTAAACGTTTGTATGCAGCGTTAGAAACATTGTGAATATGCTCATGAAATGAAAGATGAGGCACGAATGTGATACCTAAGTCGCGCACTTTAATCACACGCGATATTCGATCCTGTCCTAAACTATAAACATAGTTCCGTATATAGGCTGAACGACTAAATGTCATAAATTCACACTTGTCAATATTAAAGTGTAGTTTGTTCTCCACACTCCACATATAAACTGCATCTACGTCTGTTTGCAAGCGGCAGTAATCTTCATCCGATTTAATGACTTTAAATATTTTAACATCATCGGCAAAGAGTAAGATATCCGACTTTTCAATTACATCCGGTAAATCGTTTATCAGTAATAAAAACAGCAAAGGACCAAGATTTGATCCTTGACTTATACCAGATCGAGTAGAATAAGACTCTGAAATATACGGGCCATATTTTACAAATTGTTTCCGATCCCTAAGATAATTAGAAAACAGCTTGAGCAAAGTCGGGCCACATCCATGATCTGCTAACTTCAACAACAGTACATCATTATCAACACGGTCAAAAGCTTTGCGGAAATCGAGATAAATAACATCGACTTGATTCTGTTTATCCATTTCACGTGATAATGTCTCAACAAGTGAAATGAGATTTGTAGCGACCGACCTGCGTGGTAAAAAAGCATGCTGAAGAGGAGAGATGTATGGCTTGCATTCATGTAGCATTTGAGAATGCAAACACATCTCAAATACCTTGGCTAGTGAACATAAAATCGCCACTGGTCTATAATTAACCGACTTCAAAAAAAAGGAGGAGGTTATCAATTCGGCCGGTATATTTTTTTTTTTTTTTTTTTTTTTTTTATGTATGTACACCGATTACTCCGAGGTTTCTGAACCGATTTACGTGATTCTTTTTTTGTTCGATGCGGGATGGTGTCGAATTGGTCCCATAAAAATTTTATTTGGCTAGGCCTAGTAGTTTTTATTTTATGAGCATTTTTGTCTGTACTCGATGACTTAATTTCAATGTAGCAAGTAACTTTGATTCACTTCCCGGTAACCGATTGAGCTGAAATTTTGTATACGAATGTAAATTGGATAGCGATGAAACATTATCATGACATGGAGCTGATCGGATGATGGAATCGGAAGGTGGCCATAGGAACTCAGTAATATATTGACTCAACTTTATCGAGTTTGGGCTCGTTTGATTCGTGTTGAAAAATACACTAAAAAGTATTAAATAAAAATAACTGCGTTAAAAACAACCGACTTCAAAAACGGAAAAGTAAGAAATAAAAAAGATTTGATATTATTAATTACTACATATTATTTTTATGTGCTATTTATTAAATAGGTTTGAAGTCGGTGCCAAACACTAAGCACTTAGTATTAAGCCCATGCACCGACATCAAACCTTTTTAGTAAATAGCACATAAAAATAATATGTAGTAATTAATAATATCAAATCTTTTTTATTTCTTACTTTTCCGTTTTTGAAGTCGGTTGTTTTTAACGCAGTTATTTTTATTTTCAACTTTGGTTCTACTACCTGATTTAGGAATCGGAATAACTCGCGATTTCTTCCATAGTGTAGGGTATACACCTTTCATCAGAATAAGATTGAATATGTGCATTATAGGTTCAATTAGGTATTCCACAAGACCCTTAATGATATAAGCAGGTATCATGTCAGGTCCAGGAGAAGCGTTAGATTTTAATTTTTTTATACATCGACTGATTATATCTTTATTTAAAACCTTTATATCGAAGAAACGTGAACTGGACCTAGCCTTAGAATTAGCAAAGTCAAAGTCTAGTTTTGGTGAATTAGTTAAAAACACTGATTTGAAATGCTTAGCAAACGCTTCTGCCATGTCCTTACCCCGGTACTCAGTATCATTAAAGGTTACCATTGTTTCTTTATTATTTCCTTTGCGCAGTGAATTAACATATTGCCAAAATTGTGTTGGTGTATTAACTAAATTTGTAGATATTTTATCTAAGAAATCCTTATGTGCTTTATTAATATCATTTTTAATTTTTGACCTTAAAAATTTAAATTCATCATAAGCTCCACGGTTATTAAGAAATTTCCACTGCCAGTGTAATTGAGCTTTGATTTTTAAATTGTGTATGATTTCATTATTATAATATACTGGATAAATACGACGATTCGTCCTTGGTTTTTTATTCGGAATACATTGATCAAAAAATTCATAAATAGTACTGTTAAAGTATTCAAGTGAATCATCTACCTCAGGGATATTATAAATCTCTTTCCAATCAAAATTTTTAACATTGTAATGTAACGATAAGTAATTCCCTTTACTAAAATCCCAGTTCCTAGTGGTTTCTGTAACAACCGGCTCTAACGTTGGGCTCCGAGAGAAAATTTTATAAATTATACTCACGTTTAATGGAGGATGATGGCCATCAATCCTAGATAATTCCTCACCTGGATTCACGGCTGATACACAAACGTTATGCACACTCAATTCTGCATCAGTAAGAACTGCATCCAACACTCTTCCATTCTTATTCACAATGTTATTGCATTGACTCAAATTACATTCAACTAAAAAGCTATTAAAACTCAACATAACATTTTCACTACAGCTATAAAAATTAAGATCGCCCATAATTAACAATCGTTCACTGTTAAGTTTCTTATAAATACTAGACACATTATTGAACCAATTTAAATACATATTATCTGAGGCAGAAGGTGGAATATACGCAACACAAACATAAATAGAATGTCTGTCATATATATTTATACATATTATTTTTATACATAAAAAGCGAATTTTAGTCGCAAAAATAAAAATGCACAAGGCTGTGATTCAGGAAAAAAACATTATATACTTACTCAAAAACTAGTTCTGACTTCTGTCGATCTTAGACAAATAAAAAATGTTGTGTGGTTTTATGAAACCACGGTAGAAGTGAAATTTTTTTTCACACTATAGACATTTAACTAAAAATGATTATCGTATTTATACGATAATTATCGTACGTATCGTGCGTCACGCGACATGCGCTACACAGACCAAAAAGTTTGAGACGATGTAATAAAAGTTTCACTTTAAAATATATTTATTGTATTATTATTATGTTATACCTAAATGTTTTTTTTTTTTTTATATAATTCAAAGCCCCCAGCTTTACCCTGATTACTTTGGATTAAAATAGAAAAAAGTCGTAGCCTGCGTCACCCCTACTAATATTATAAATGCAAAAGTTTGTAAGGATGGATGTGTGTGTGTTTGTTACTCTTTCACGCAAATAACTACTACAGAACCGATAACAATGAAAATTAGCACAAATATAGAGGATAACTTGGATTAACACATGGGCTTTATCCCGAAAATCCCACGGGAACGGGAACTATGCGGGTTTTTCTTTGTAAACGCGGGTGAAACCGCGTGCGGAAAGCTACTATAATTAAGGATACCTATATTCTGAATGTTTCATTTACTTGTTTCTCCTTCAAGTTAAAACAAAAGAAATAAAGATTAACTTGAATATCTTCAGACGTGATGTTATGTTAAAAAATATATTATAGCGCACGTGGTTTTACATATTATTATGTATAATAAGTAAAACGCAAATACCATACGCTAGCACTATGCAGTATGCTTATCACGTAATTTCTATGCTAATGCCTAATGTATCGAGTATTTAGTTATTCTACATTTTCTAGATCCCTTACGTTCTGATGTAAACAATGTATTTGTCTTGTAGAATGTTAGGAATATGTTTTATCTTCTATCCTACTGACACAAGCGAAAAGCTTAGTACGGGATCAGAATTCAGATCGTGCCGTGTGTGAAATATGTCCCGAAATATGTATTTATTTTGTTGTATTCATTTATTTAATAAAAAAAAGTTTGTAAAGTATAAGATTGTTTAAGTAGTTGACAAAACTCGATATTCTGATGTGATACAAAAATAAATCGTTTTATTTCCGTAAAAAAATAGTATTTTTGTAATTACTACTGATTTTGGATGATAATAAAATTGTAATAAATTTAAATATTACCTGCACGGGCGACAAAAACTGTTCGTAACGAACGAAAAAAAAGCTCTGCTACTACCTACTCCATAAATCATAAGTATGTAAATTGTAACTCATATCTACTCTAAATTCTACAATGTACATTTTTAGATAAGATTCCTTATTACGGCGCATTTACATCAAACGAACATAAAGCTAGAGTTCAGAGCATTATTTCGTCATCTTTTAGTGTAAACGAAAACTCGTATTCAGTGATGTTCAGTACGTTCTAACATTGCATCTAGAATCTTTTCGAACGCACTTAGAACAACGAAAGAGTACTCTATGTCTGTGTACACTAAAAAAAATTAACATATTGGGGTTAGAATGAGTATTTGCTCGTTTGATGTAAATGCACAGTTAAAGAATCGTTTGCTCTTTTTGCGCTACCCATAGCCTCAAAACAACAGGATTCTTCTATGTACATCCTGTAATCAGTAATATGTATATTACTAGCTTACCACCAGCGGCTTCGCCTACTTTCTCTAAAACCTACTAAATTATATACTAAAATCTTCCTCTTGAATCACTCCATCTATTAAAAAAAAACCGCATCAAAATCCGTTGCGTAGTTTTAAAGATTTAAGCATACAAAGGGACATAGGGACAGAGAAAGCGACTTTGTTTTATACTATGTAGTGATTATGTGCCTAAAACCTTTTTCTACTATTCCAGGAACTAGAAAATTCCATCCGCATAGCCGACGTGGAGAACCAAGCAATGAATCCAACAGCTCCAATCCTTGACTATTCAGAAGACCACGAGTTCGTTTCCGCCAACCAGCTCGATGACTACTACGCGAAAGAAGACCAAGCTGATGCCATGGCAGAAGAACAGCGTCGTCTGACGAAGGGTAAAGCGTCAAGGACAGACATACAGACGTTTTATAGAAACCAGTGTGTTTTGGTTACGGGTGGCACCGGGTTTCTGGGGAAAGGTTGGTTGCATGGTTTTTTTTGTTAGATTAAGTGGTATTTTTTAGTGTTTGTACGCGAGTATTATGCGTTTAGAAATTAAAGAGTTTGACGAATAACTAATTTTTAAGTTACATGTTTAAAATAAATGTATAGTTTTTAATAGATTCTCGAAAACTCGAAATTGTTAAATAAAAAAAAGTTACTAAGTATTCGACGATAAGTGATCAATTACAAAGATGTTTAAATAATGTAACAATTTCTGATATTGCATCTGATTTAATGTAAACAAAAATTAAATATGTATGTCACTTATAGAGCAAGATCCCAGGGTCGCCAGACTTCACCAATTTTTTGACAGCTGATGAAAGAACTATTGAGTAGTATGTACGCCAATTTCTCTAATTTCTTAGAAAAAATTGGTGAAATAATATTCAAAATAAGTCAAGTAGTTTCTGGCCTTATTTCCTACAGATAAAAAAACTACAAACGCAAACAAAACTGCGGGTAAAGCTATACTATTATAATTATCTTCACGTATACATATTATGCAGATGAACGTGACCTTAGCTTAGTCCATTTCATTTAAAATTTAAATCCATTGTCATTGTTAATCAATTATTTTTTCATTTAATTTATATCTATACTAATATTATAAAGCTGAAGAGTTTGTTTGTTTGAACGCGCTAATCTCAAGAACTACTGGTCCGATTGGAAAAATTATTTCGGTGTTAGGTAGCCCATTTATCGAGGAAGCCTATAGGCTATTTATCATTATGTTAAGACCAACAGGAGCGGAGTCACGCGCGGAAAACCGCGAGGCACAGCTAGTTTTCAATACAATGAATTGACTTTGTTAATTAACTGTTGCCAAAACTGGAAAGAAATATTGTTATATACATTACACATAGTTTTATAAACACCCAATAAAAATGTATTATTTTTAGAGCTAGCGCGCAAGAGCAACTTTTGTCTCCGCAACTATTTAGTCTCTCCCATCAACTCTATGGGCTAGTAAGAAAGTGCGCGCACGTAGCGACCCAACTCCCCATAGAGTTGATGGGAGAGACTAAATAGTGAAGGAGACAAAAGTTGCTCTTGCGCGCTAGTTCATAGTATCATGACACAGCATAATTCATTCATTCAAATCCTACTAATATTATAAATGCGAAAGTTGCGAGGATGTATGTGTGTTTGTTACTCTTTCACGCAAATACTACTGAACCGATTACAATGAAAATTAGCACACATATAGAGGGTAACTTGGATTAATACATAGGATAGGTTTTATCCCGGAAATCCCACGGAAACGGGAACTATGCGGGTTTTCCTTTGAAAACTCGGGCGGAAATCTAGTATCATAATATGACCGTTAAAATTTAATGCCGACCGTCAAAGTAAAATATAACAACAGCATAATAATCTTATTTATTTGAAATGTAAATAAATACATAAATGAATACAAATTCGCGATATAGGAAGAAGGATATCCTTCAATTAAATATCTTTAAATTGAGGTCAGATTTAGGTATTGTTAAATTATTATGTTATTTTTTACAGAACATGATTTTTTTATTATAAATGAACATCCATACTAATATTATAAATGCGAAAGTAACTCTGTCTGTCTGTTACTCAATCACGCCTTAACTACTGAACCAATTTGCATGAAATCTGGTACAGGTAGAGACATTTTGATACCCGTGAAAGTACATAGTAGGTTTTATCCCGGAAATCCCACGGGAACGGGAACTATGTGGGTTTTTCTTTGACTGCGCGGGCGATGCCGCGGGTGGAAAGCTAGTACTTATATAATATTATTATTAGTTATATTTTTTATGAAATAATCTAAAAAGAACACCTAAAAATGGAAACACGATATCATTTAAATTTTGCAAATTTATATTATTTAGGTTTTTTTGTCAGTCTTTGCCAAACACTTTTTTTTCTTTTTTTTTGTCTTGTTTTTTTGACTTATTTTTTGACATGGTCTGTTGCATAAACGTCTGTTGGGTTTTAGCTGGTTTTAGCATTAGATACTTTTGATTTTAGAATAAAAAATCTATCTTTATTAAGTAAGTAGTGAAAAAAACTGTTTGTGCTTATAGGTAATTTTTTGGTAGTTCAAGTATATATAATATATTATAATTAAATATATAATGCAATATTGTGAATTTAATGAAAAACTAGGAAAAACTATATTGTTAAAATTCATCTTAATTAATATCTATCTATATTAACTAGCTTTCCGCCTGCGGCCTCGCCCGCGTTTTCAAAGAAAAACCCGCATAACTCCCGTTCCCGTGGCATTTCCGGGATAAAACCTAGCCTATATTGCTCAGTGAATATGCAGCTTCTTATTGTGAAAGTATTTTTGAAATCGGTAATTACAAACTTTTCCTCTTTATAATATTAGTATAGACTAGCTTCCGCCCGCGACTCCGTCCGCGCGGATGTCGGTCTTCGCGTGGATGGTTTGTTTCTCCATTTTGAGTAACTCTGACAATGACATCTTATAAATATCTATCTGACCCAAATACGGCTAGGCCTATAATAAATTAATAATACCCAACGTGTGTTCGCGGTTCTACAGAACAACGTCTATGGATAACTGAAAAAGTAAGATTATTTTTTTTTCTACGTATTTTTCCAGGATAAAAAGTATCCTATTTTACGCCCAGGATAATAAGGTATAATTATACCAAGTTTCATCGAAATCGAACCGGTAGTTTTCACGTGATGTCTTCACATACAGACAGACAGACAGACAGACAGACAGACAGACAGACAGACAAAAAATTTTTTAATTACATATTTGGGTTTGGTATCGATCCAATAACACCCCCTGCTATTTATTTTTTCAATATTTTCAATGTACAGAATTGACCCTTCTACAGATTTATTATATGTATAGATTATCTGTGGTATCTACAACATTTACTCTGTTACAATTATTAACTATTGAAACTAAAGATACTTTATGATACGCTTCATATCACAAAGCTAGTGTTCCTTGATTTATTTATAACTATTACTATCTTACCGTCCGCGGCTTTGACCGCTTTGTCTAAAACCTAATAAATTATATACTAAGACCTTCCTCTTGAATCACTCTATCTATTGAAAAAACCGCATCAAAATCCGTTGCGTAGTTTTAAATATTTAAGGGACATAGGGACAGAGAAAGCGACTTTGTTTTATACTATGTAGTGATCTAGTATCTACATATACATATTCTATTTCTATATCAAGCTGCCTATCTAATTCAACGACAAAAAAAGAGCGTGTATGCCGAGCACACGTGTCAGAAGTGAAACTTCTTTTAACTACCACAAATACGGAAAAAATATGTGGAATTCTATAATATAAAAATGAATCCCAAAATGTTTTGGTAAGCGCATAACTCGAGAACGGCTGAACCGATTTCGATAATTCTTTTTTTATTATATTCTTTGAAGTACGAGGATGGTTCTTATGTAGAGAAAACGTTAATATGTACCACGGGCGACGCCGGGGCGGACCGCTAGTTTAATATAAAAATGTTATAACTTAGCAATAAAATCGATAGTACCTAATCAAACTATTCCGAAACTACTCCTTTCCTTTATGTCCCGGGGTAAAAAGTAGCCTATGTCCTTTCTCGGGTATCAAAATATCTCTATACCAAATTTCATGCAAATTGGTTTAGTAGTTAAGGTGTGATTGAGTAACAGACAGACAGAGTTAATTTCGCATTTATTATATTTAGTATATGGATTTGTGTACTAGTAAACTAGTTTGTTACTCCTATGGATATCTTGACAGAACAGCATAGCATATAATTTTCTAGATTTACTGTATTATCTATAATTAAAAAAGCAATTATATTTTTCCTTTAAATCACAATCCAGTTATCCACAATCCAGTTATGTCACCTTGACTATTAGTTCCCATAGCCTTACAAAACTAACTGTAAGGGAAAACCCTTGTTATTTCTTCATATTTGTACTATTGTTTTTATTATGACCTTTATATAGATCAGTTTTCTGTGAACTTGAGAAATAAGAGGAAAAGTCGGGTGATTATGGCATGTGATTTTCAATTATTTTGCGAGAGAATAAAGAAACTTGAATATAAGAAAGAAATTCCCCAGGCGTCCGCCATTTTTACATTTCGGCGCCAAATGTCCGCCATTTTAATATTTTTTTTTTAGAATTTCAATATGATTTAGTAATGTTATTTTTTTTAATGTCGCAGAATAAAAACGAAAGAGGCTATAAATTCGATTGCATGTTTTTGTGTGTTTTTTTTATTGTATTGACTTTTGTGTGTGTGTTGCGTGGTTTTCATATTGTATGAGCATGTTTTTTTTGTGTGTGTTTTTAGTACATACATTTAAGGTGAGTTAATAATTGTGTTTTCGCTTATTTTTTGCATAAAGCTGCTTGTGCTGAATTGTGGCTTTTTCCTTATATTTGCAATAATTTAATTCTATATGATGCCGGAAAATTACGCTTTTTCATGGTCTAATTTTTGTTGAATTTTAATTATAATTAAAATTGCTGGACGTGCAGTATTGACTATTGTTATATTTTTTGTTGAACAAATTACAATTTTGTATTATCTATTTTTTTAAATCATTAAAAAACAATGTTTTATTTACGTAAAGGTCATTAATTACTTTGGTGCAATTGATTGAATAGGTACAATACAATAATCATAAACGCTTCTTTGTATGTCTGTTTCTCTTTTTCGCAGAATCAGCTCATGGGATTTGGATAAAATTTTGCACAAATATTATTATTATCCCATATATTGTTATATTATTTGAATTTTGTAGTGTGTGCCTTCGGGTTATTGCAGTTAATTTAAAAATAAATACATTGTTGCAAAATCTTAGCTCAGATTGTTTACAAATTCACAACAAGATTTTTTGTCCTTTTTTACCTTCAATTTTTTAACAACTTCATAGTCACAAAGATATTTCCTTTAGCGTAATATTAAAGGCATTTTAATTCGGTTTCATCTTAGGTTGATTCTGCTTTCGCGTTGGGTTTCGGTTATTTCTAATAAAAGCTATAATTTGAAATATTTTTTTCAATTTTCCAGACGGGAGGATAAGTCTCAAGGCAAGTCGCGTGGTGCAAAAGGTGCAGCTTTAAAAATCTCTACTATTTTCTACTGTTTAGTAGAAATATCTACCATCCTACCAAGCTACAAGATATTTATTTATGGTGTCAGATATTAGTAATAAACATTATTTAAGATACAATTATGTGTTTTATTGAATAATAAATAAGTATTGAACTATGTTCTACATTTTATTTTTACCTGATTTACCTTTAACTACCAAAATTAAGCCTTGATTGAAAATTCTTTGGCAAAATTCAAAGATACCAAAATCGCCTTACTCCATGACGTGACGGTATTGCCATGACGCGACCTTGTAATTTTACTCTCAACGCGCCTAAAGGAGTTTCACTTCAAAACTTCAAGTTAAATATGTACCTACTCTAGATCGAAATTTGAAATAAAATTAGTCACAATTATTTATAATATAATTAAAGTAACAATTAAAAAGTCTATATATTAATTATATTAATTATTATAACCTATATTATGTATGAAAGTGTGAATGTACCTATGTTTGCTACTCTTTCACACGAAAACAACTGAACGGTTTTTGATGATACTTGTCAGTGATGTTGCTTACCTATACCAGAATAACATTAATAGGTATGGTCTATACAGGGTGACCCACTGTCCGTATACTAAGCTCAAAGGAGGTTAAAGTTTTGCATAGGTACGCTGAGTACGAAAAATACTTATAAAGTTCCAGAGACAGTTTTTTTTCAAATAAATGAATTCTTAAAACTCTATGTGACCCCCCATAACAAGCAACCCGCCCAGCTTTGCCACCAGCACGTGAACTATCGTTTAAGATTATGTTTTCATAGACAAAATGCTCACATTAGCAAAGCGGTATATGCCGGCTGCACGAAGCTAGAGAAGAGAACATGGATTTTCAGGAAAAATTTATGAAAAAAATTTTTGATGTAATGTATAATAATGATGTAATAAAAGTTTGTTTTTTAAGTAGGTATTATTTTCGTGATCAGTGTATGCAAAACTACAAGCCCCTTCGCGCTTAGAATACCAATAGTGGGACACCCTGTATAAATACTTGCGTTCTTTCGTGTGTAAAATATAATTTAGTACAGTTAATCTGTAAGTACTAATATTGTGCCATGTTTGTAATTTTGTAATACATTATTCTTATATATAAAAATGAATCGCAAAATGTGTTGGTAAGCGCATAACTCGAAAACAACTGAACCGATTTTGATAATTCTTTTTTTATTATATTTCTTGAAGTACGAGGATGGATCTTATGTAGAGAAAACGTAAACATGTACCACGGGCGAAGCCGGGGCGGACCGCTAGTTGATTATAATAATATTTTGGTAACAGTAGCGTTTAGAGGCTTGATGTATAGCTTCAATTCTTAGAAACTATATCAAAATTTCGTATACCGGCCAACGGGTTCCGTGGTGTAGTGGTTATCACATCTGCTTTACACGCAGAAGGCCGCCAGTTCGATCCTGGCCGGAATCATATCTTTTGTGTTTTTTTATTTTCTCTTAAAAAATTATTATGTATGATTTGTTATAATTATGTACAATTTAGCATGGACTATACAAACGTGATTATTTTTAAATTTCTTGATTTTCATAATAATCACATAGCTTTTTGTGTAAATTCTTACTGTAGGTTTTTTATGACAGAAAATAGAGGGGAAAATATAAAAATACACACATGTAGTTAATATTAATTATATTTTTTACTAGATTTCCGCCCGTGGCTTCGACCGCGTTTGCAAAGGAAAACCCGCATAGTTCCGTTCCCGTGGGATTTCCGAGATAAAAACTATCCTATGTGTTAATCCAAGTTACTCTCTATATGTGTGCTAGATTTCATTGTAATCGGTTCAGTAGTTTTGACGTGAAAGAGTAACAAACATTCATACATCCATACAAACTTTCGCATTTATAATATTAGTAGGATTTGAACAATCACCAAAATCAGTTAATGGTCTTACTTATGTGTGTAAGCATAATAAAGAAATTACATAGATACTACATACGGTATACTTTTGCATTTAAACTTGATACTAGCTGTGCCCCGCGGTTTTACCCGTATTGCTCCGCTCCTGTTGGTCTTAGCGTGATAATATAGAGCCTATAGCACGGCTATAATATGGACTCGATAAATGGGTTATCTAACACTGAAATAATTTTTCAAATCGGACCATACCATACCAGTAGTTCCTAAGATTAGCGCGTTCAAACAAACAAACAAAGTCTTTAAATATTAGTAGAGATTAAAAAAAGCTCTATTATTCTAGTCGATCACACGTTTTATTTTTAATACCTAACATAGTTTATTGGTATTTATATACTTAGGTACCTTATTATAAATAAATAAATAAATAAATATTTGAATCGCCGCTACCAAAAAAGCGTGTGTGCCGAGCACACGTATCAGAAGTGAAACTCCTTTGCCTTTCAAGACCAAAATCGTCGCCTTACTCCATGGCATGTCGGTATTGCCATGACTCGACCTTGAAATTTTACTCTCAACGCGCCTAAAGAAGTTTCACTTCAAATAGATTTTTCAGATATCTTCCATTAGTAGTTTATTCACATTTTATTTATATTGATACAAATGTCAATTTTTTCAGTACTAATAGAGAAATTATTACGTTCGTGTGGAGATTTGGATACAATATACGTTCTAGTGAGACCTAAAAGAGGAAAAGATGCACACACAAGAATACACGAGATGCTGGATGATTTTGTGAGTATTTACATTATTAAGGCCGGTTACTGAATTGAGATTTTTTAAATCATTTATTTGGGGGCTTTTAAACATTTGTTCATGGAAGCCCTTATGCAGCCCCATTGTAAACACACCCCTAATAAATGCACCCTTATTTCCTTATCAACCTTGTTTATTAAAATCAATGAGAAAGCCTAGGAGCCAAATTTAATTTGATCAAGGTTTGAGAAAGCTTATGTCACATACAAGAATATTTAGGCATAGTTTATAGCATTAATATTTAATAAGTACCTGGGTACGTTCTTAACGTGAAATTCTCAATTCAGGAACCTGCCGTTAATATCCACTTTTAAATTGATTTTATTTGCTGGAACATAGAGTATAAAACTTGTTAGAGGTAGAATTCTATTTTGTTGTTTTAAATTTATAAAGCATTAAAATTTTCGATTAATTACGATTTTTTCAACTATTTAACACTCCATTCTCCTTTTGCCCAAATTCAAGTTTGCACAAATCTAAAAATAAAAAATAAAAATTAATTTATTAACTTCAATAAAACAGTTTACAATATATATGTACTTTAAAGCGATATAATATACAGTTCATTAGAACTCTACCTAAAGATATTCATTTTCCAATATTATTGTAATATCAAGACATTATTTAAGTATTTTCCTTCTTAAAATGAACGAAAAAACTTTGATTTTTATGTTTCAGCTTTTCAAAAGAGCACACGAAGAGAACCCAAAAGGTATACATAAGGTGATCCCAGTTCTTGGTGACATGGAACAGCCTGGTTTGGGACTTAGCCCAGAAGATAGGAAGATGCTTACATCAAAGGTAAGCTTACATTCTTTTAAAAACTCGTTTCGAATATAAGTAAGTAAATTTTAACTCTATTTTTTTGCCTTTTAATAATTATCTACCTAAGACAACTATTATTATGGAATAAACAGTATTTAAATCATTTAATTAAATCAACCAAAAGAAGGCAATGGATGAGTGCAATATAGAGGGTGGAAATTTTCGATGGGCCCTGGAGGGAAAGTTTAGAAATACCTACTGGAGATAGCAAATATTGCTGAAAGGAAACATTCCTTTATTTTAAAAACAAATAATACTTACTGCATTTATAATTTTCCATTGACTTGCCATGACCGGGAATCAAACTTACTGAATTTAAAAACATTCCAATCCAAACAGATAATGATAATAATAGCTGCCTGCAATTTTAATTTTCAATATAATTATGTCAACTTATACTAGCCTTCCGTTAATGAGCATACAGCTATACTAATATTATAAAGCTGAAAAGTTTGTTTGTTTGTTTGAACGCGCTAATCTCTGGAACTACTGGTCTGATTTGAAAAATTATTTTGGTGTTAGATAGCCCATTTATCGATGAAGGCTATAGGCTACATCATCACGCTAAGACCAACAGGAGTGAAGCACTGCGGGTAAAGCCACGGCACAGCTAGTTTTTCATAAAATCCTTTTTCAGGTGTCAATAATAATAAACTCAGCAGCCACAGTGAAATTTGACGAGAAGTTATCCGTAGCTACCGGTATAAACGTGCGAGGAACTAAGGCAGTGTTGCAATTGGCCAAAGAGTGTAAACACTTGAAAGCTATGACGCATGTGTCCACGGCTTTTTCGCAGACACATGTTAGGAATATTGAGGAGAAGTATGTTTTTGATTTAGTTTTTTAGTGTTTATTTTGTTTTGTATATATTTTACTTATAAAAAATGTGGGCACGCGGGTTCGAATCGCGCGTGATCAATTTTTTTTATCTACACTAATATTATAAAGAGGAAAACTTTGTTTGTTTGATTGTAATGAATAGGCTCATAAACTACTGGACCGATTTTAAAAATTCTTTCACCATTCGAAAGCTACATTATCCACAAGTAATATAGGCTATATATTATCACGCTAAGACCAGCGGAGCCACGCGGGTGCAGGAGCCGCGCGGTACAGCTAGTTCTTTAAAAAATTCGATCCTCCTTTTCAAAAAACCTTAGATCTTTAAACGGATTTTTATGTATTTTTTTTAATAGATAGAGTTATTCGAGATCTCGAGGAAGGTTTTAGGTATACAATTTATTAGGTTTTAGTAAAAGCGGGCGCAGCCGCGGGCGGGAGCCGGGGAGCTAGTTTAAACTATTTTCATATACAAAGTCATCGATATATGAAAATATGATATAAACCAAACACATTTGAAACTGGTGAATCAACACTCACAAGTCGGACTATATTTTCACTTTTTAGTATCTTTTATAAACCACTAGCAGTCCGCCTTGGCGTTGCCCATGGTACATGTTTACGTTTTCTCTCCATAAGAACCATCCTTGTACTTCAAAGAATATTATAAAGAGTGGGGAGCGTGAGGTTTTTCGTTACGGAATTTCTGGATTCGGTCCCCGCGCTCAAGGCCCGCGATAGAAGCTATGCAATAGATAATAAAAAAAGAATTTAAGAGATCGGTTCAGCTTTTCTCGAGTTATACGCTTAAGTACCAACACATTTTGCGATTCATAATATTTTTTTTATATATTATTATAGATTAACTAAGTTAACCATCCGTGGCTTCGCCTGCTTTGTCTAAAACCTAATAAATTATATATTATAACTTTCCTCTTGAATCACTCTATCTGTTAAAAAAATAGCATCAAAATCCGTTTCGTAGTTTTAAAGATTTAGGCATACAAAGGGACATAGAGAAAGCGACTTTGTTTTATACTATGTTGTGATAGTAAAGATATTATAATATATTAATAATTTCAGATTTTACGAACCGCCGATGTCAGTGGAGGCGTTAGAAGCAGTAGCTGAGTTAGATGATGACGTCATAACTTCGATATTACCAGCGTAAGTACTTTTAGAGTAGAGACTAGAGATGGGCCGAATATTCGTTTTATATTCGGTATTCGGCATATTCGGCAGCTTTACCGAATATTCATATTCGGCCGAATATTCGGCTGAATCGCCTAATGTTTGGCAAATTGTTACTCATAGTTTTTTCTGTTAAGACCCGTGTATTATCATGATTAGAGTGTACAGTGTAATGAGGTAAGTATTTTAGATTGTAGCTTTCTGATTTTGTCGTCAGTGACGCTTTATTTTCAATTGAAGTAGGTTGGTAAAAAGATAATAACTTACCTAATGCAAATTATAGATAATATCTAGCTGTACCGGTTATTTGGCTGAATATTCGGTTCGGTAAAAGTATTACCGAATATTCGGCCGAATGTTCGTATTCGGTGAAACCCATGTTCGGCCCATCTCTAGTAGAGACGTGTGATTATAGTAGTATTTATTGATTGTTTGAGAATTGTACATACTAATAATATAAGAAAATCTTGTTTGCATGACAAATTTTATTGCTTCAGTAGACAGATAGACATTCTATTATGTTTTTATATAAAGTCAAGAAATATATTACTTCAAAAAACAAAAATGCCAAACGAACGCTCTCCTTGTGCGATTTAATTTTTTTTTAAGTTTTTGGTGGTGTTTTTTTTTAAACAATCTGTTAACTTTTAAATTGTAAATTACAAATAAATTCTACAATATTTTAAATATTAACTATTCCAAGTACAATAATAAAATTCTAAAAAATTCCAGGCTTCTAGGAAAACATCCAAATACTTATTGTTTCACGAAGGCAGTCGCTGAGGAAGCTGTCAGGAAGTATGGCGAAGGAATGCCCATTTGCATCTTGAGACCTTCTATTGGTAAAAAATTAACATTAACATAGTTTCTCGAAGGGTACCTAATTTACGCAGATATTTATTATGTACTTACGATGTTTATTTAGAAAGAGAAATGAAAGTTAAAACTACTAATTAACTGCACATGATTGAGCAACAGAAAATGTTAGATAACTTATTTGTGTCCCGTTTAAATAAAAAAATGTGTGCGTGTACTAGTGTACACACGTAAGAAGCGAAACTTTTTTATGACCTTATTTTTCAAAAAATAATTTACTATATGAAAATTTACAGAAATACGTCGAATCACGCGTGGTAGGGATAAGAAAACGATGGCGCGTAACGGAAAAATATCACGCGTAACGAAACAATGTTACACTAAGTTTTTTTCCAACCCCGATAAAGAAGATTCACTTCAATTATTTTGAACGTTTGATTCAGAATTTGTTTTCAACAAAGACCCTGTTACTTTTATAAAAATACATTCACTAGTAAATAGATAGATAGATTATTTATAAATCTTATATGAGCTTCTCTTCTTCTCTCTATAATAAATTAAAAATTTAATCAGTTATTTTATAAGGCGGACCAGCGATTCCAAATCGTTCTTCCAGATCATTTTTTAAGCTATTGCATATAGAATCTATCGCGGGCTTCGAGCGCGGGGACCGAATCCAGAAATTCCGTAACGGAAAAGCCTCACGCTCCCCACTCCGACGAGGACACACGTTTTTTTTCATTTAATTTTCTCTTGTCACCCTGTTTTTGTATTGTGTCACAAATATACATTTTCAGAGTAATTCTTTTGTTTTTAAATAATAATTTATTTTGCAGTCATATCAACATACGAAGAGCCAGTCCGCGGTTGGACGGACAGCGTGTACGGACCCACGGGTCTTGTTGTTGGCACCGGGATTGGCGTATGTTTATTTTTAATTTTATTGTAGTGAAATAAGTAATTTAATCAAAATCAAATTGTTTATTTGGAACACAACAACACATTAGCAAAACTTTACGAACGATGGCACCCATAAAAGCTTAAATAAGCTGCAATTTTTGATCAAGGCAAGGCAAGGCAGTTTTAGAACTAAAGTTAGATGGTCATAGAAGTTAGCTTGAATTAAATCTTTCCGTTTAAAGACAAAATCAACAAAAAAAAACTTACTTATCTCGATATTTCAACTTATTGAAATGAACCAATCAGCAACTTTAATACTTTATTATAATAATTTAGGAATTAAAGACTAGAACGAAAGAAAACTCTATAATATACAAATTAAGAATTATTACTAATAGAGATTTAAAAATCATTGATTATTCCTAAATTCTAATTGTTAAAACATAATAATCTATACATATAATAAATCTGTAGAAGGGTCAATTCTGTACATTGAAAATATTGAAAAACTAAATAGCAGGGGGTGTTATTGGATCGATACTGAGCCCAAATATGTGATTAAAAAAATTTTTATCTGTCTGTCTGTCTGTCTGTATGTTCAGGCATCACGTGAAAACTAATGGTTCGATTTCGATGAAACTTGGTATAATTATACCTTATTATCCTGGGCATAAAATAGGATACTTTTTATCCCGGAAAAATACGTAGAAAAAAAATCTTAATTTTTCTTAATTTTTCCGCGCGGACGGAGTCGCGGGTGGAAGCTAGTTCATAATAGATTTTATAATAAGTTGTTAAGTATTATATTTTACCTTTGCCCCGCGGTTTTACCCGCATTGCTCCGCTTCTGTTGGTCTTATAGTGATGATATGTAGCCTTCCTCGATAAATGGGCTATCTAACACCGAAAGAATTTTTCAAATCGGACCAGTAGTTCCTGAGATAAGCGCGTTTAAACAAACAATCTCTTCAGCTTTATACTATAACTAGCGGTCTGCCCCGGCTTCGCCCGTGGTAAATATTTCGCAATAAAAGGTAGTCTATGTTTTTTCTCAGGGCCTAAAGATTGTCTGAGCAAAATTTCATAAAAATCGGTCCAGCGTGAAAACCATACATACATAACATACATAATTACATAATTACAAACCTTTCCTCTTTATAATATTAATATAGATTATTGATTTTATGCGTTTTAATTTACCTAGGTACTTCGCACAATGTACATGGATTTGGACAAAGTAGCAGACATGGTGCCGGTGGATCTGTGTGTGAACGCCATTATCGCCTCTACTTACCATACTGCTAAGAACTTTAGGGAGAAGTAAGTTACTTATACTAAGTTATAACTGAATTATAAAGAGATGTTTATAAAATGGTTGATTTATTTTGTTTACAGAATTTCTTCAGAGAAGCTTTTTAGTTAAGTTTACATTATATTCATAGGCTTTGTTTCTTTTATCTTAATATATAAAAATCAATGCCACTTTTCGTTGTAATTCCATAACTCGAGAACGGCTGAACCGATTTCGATAATTCTTTTTTTATTATATTCCTTGAAGTACGAGGATGGTTCTTATGTAGAGAAAACGTTAATATGTACCACGGGCGAAGCCGGGGCGGACCGCTAGTATTTCTATAGATTACTTCATTATCTAATGTATTATGTACCTAGTACAAGCAACTCAGCTTATAATTATACATCTTCCATCATATTTCATCTACTAGATCGATTTTCATGATTTTCCTGAAAATTTACGAGTTTTTTCGTAAAAAAAATAATTTTTTCGACTACACAAACGTTTTTTTTGAAGTCGTAAAATAGCTTAAAATGGTATCAGCTTATATACCATCAGTTATCTACTTATTTGATGAAGTCCCATCAAAATTATACCAAATTACCGTTTAAAAAATCTAAAAAAAACATCGTATTGTTAATATGTATACTTTAATACATTTTATTACTATTCATATATTTATTTAATACTGTTTTAATCCACAGCCAAACATCCCACATCCCAATATACAATTTCGTCTCGGGATCCCAAAATCCCACGACATGGGGAGAATTTATAGAATCCAACCGACGACATGGTACCACCAGACCCACTACTAAAGCTGTATGGTGAGTTATCCTACTAATATTATAAAGGCGAAAGTTTGTAAGTATGGATGTATGGATGTATGGATCTTTGTTACTCTTCCACGTAAAAACTACTGAATGGATTTGAATGAAACTTTACCACAATATAGCTTATACATCAGAATAACACATAGGATAGGTTTTATCCCGGAAATCCCACGGGAACGGGAACTATGCGGGTTTTCCTTTGAAAGCGCGGGCGAAGCCGCGGGCGGAAATCTAGTCTAAATATACTCAAACTCAAACATTTATTTATTCAATTAAACTTCTTATAAAAGCACTTTTGTATCGTCATAAATTTTTTTAACATTTACCACCGATTCGGAAAGCAGTAATGGAGAAGAACCGGCAAGAAACTCCATTGTTGCTCTTTTAAAATCAATCAAATTTAAATTTTACATAGTATTATGTAATTACATAACTAATATATGCCAAAACCGTCACCTGAATCTACTATTTGATTGAATGACAAGCGTGTTCATTGAATTACGACATTCAATTAAATGACTAGGCCGAGCCTTGATTTAACAAGCGTCACACAAAGAAGCTAGTTAGCGGATTGTAACATTTCTCTTTGAACAGAGCATAACGCTCGGATATTTTAATGTCATCATTTAATTAACGCGTTAGTCATTCAATCAAATATCATATTCAACTGCGACATTATACACTTAAAAATTTAACTTTTAAATTACACTAGCTGCTTTCCACCCGCGGCTTAGCCCGCGCAATCAAAGAAAAACCCGCATTGTTCCCCTTCCCGGGGGATTTCCGGGATAAAACCTATCCTATGTCTCGAGGTAAAAAGTAGCCTACGTCCTTTCTCGGGTATCAAAATATCTATAAACAAAATTTCATGCAAATTGGTTCTGTTGTTAAGGCGTGATTGAGTAACAGACAGACAGACGGAGTTACTTTCGCATTTATAATAATAATATGAGTACCTATGGATTTAAAATTAAAACTCAATTTATTCATAATTTTCTTTTTCAGGTACTACGGTTTAACACCAACGAAAAGTTACTACATGTTCTTATTCTATAATTTCTTTCTACATTATTTACCGGCTGTGTTGATTGACGCTTTTTGTGCTCTAACTGGAAGGAAACGGAAGTAAGTAAAAAATAATAATAATTTCAGGACAATTTTCACGCACGGCACGATCTGATCCTATACTAAGCCTTCGCTTGTGTTGTGGAAACCAGATGACAGATAAACATATAAATATAATATCTTATTATGTTTACTATAATAGCTGAATTGTTTGTCTGCTTGTTTGAATGCGCTAATCTCTAGAACCACGGAGCTGATTTGAACAATTATTTCACTGTTGGATAGTCCGTCTAAAGGAAGGCTTGCAACTATTGTTGCAGTTTTGAATCATGTCAGAATCAAAATAAAAAATATCGGTTCTTATTATTTTTTGGTTTAAAATCTGAATTAAGTATTCATGTTTTGTTAGTTTCGCATGAAGCACGCTGCACGAGCACAACATGTAAAATACAAATCGGACCAGTTGTTCCCGAGATTCGCAAACAAACAAACAAACTAATCAGCTTTATAATATTAGTATAAATTCTCTATTAACATACACAAAACGACCAATTTTAATATTTTTTGCTCCAGCATGCTAAAATTCTACAACAAAGTGCGGAAACTAGCGAACATATTGTTCTACTTCTCGACACAAGACTGGCGCTTCACGGACACCAACGTTCAGGACATGTGGCACAGTCTAACGAGCCCAGATCGAACTGTGTTCCCTTTCAACATGGCGGATATGTCTTGGGAATATATGGCTGAGACCTTTTTGTTGGGTGAGTCGATTAAAAAGTGAAGGAGATTAAAGTTATTTGATGCTGGACATAAGCTAACAGGTTCCGGTGCATTTACATCAAACGAGCGAATGCTCATTCTACCCCACTATGTATAAATATTTTAGAGTAAACAGGCGTAGAGCATTCTTTCGTTGTTCTTTGGTCATTCGAAGATATTCTATGCAATGTTCTAATACTGAACAACACCGAATACGAGTTTTCGTTTACAGTAAGACCACGAAAGAATGCTCTTGCTTTAGCTGTAGCTCTACGTTCGTTTGATGTAAATGCACCGTTATAGTCACGTCAACAATTCAATATGACAATCAATTCAATGAAAAGCAGATACTCCAAAAATGTCGCAAAAATGTTGTTGTTAACAAAATGGATAGCATTAATATTTATATTTTTACAGGACTTCGAGTGTATTTGGTGAAAGACGATCTTTCAACATTACCAGAAGCAAGGAAGAAGTGGAACAGGTAATATACATACTAGAGCATACTAGCTTAATACCACGGTTTCGCTCATATTGTAACTTTTGCAAATATAAAGCTTATATAGTTAAATTATAATCTTTCTCTGTTTTGGCGCGAAAGATTATCAAACATTTACATTTATAATATGTATTAGTGCAATTCTTTTTTTGAGAAATATCTCAAAAAGAATATATTAAAAAGAATATTTTTCGAAAATCTTCACTAGCATTAAATAAAAATATAGTTTTACCACAGATAATACAGAGATAGAGTAATATACTACCTACCTTATGTACTTATCTGTTAAATATCTTCTTCGCTATCTAAAGAGTAAATGTTAAAAAAAAATGTTTTTTTCTCTACATATAGTTATTAGTTATCGACTTGTGTTATTATTATTATTTGCTCTCCAATTTCTAATAATATTTTGTTTCTTTTCAGGTTATACTACATGCACCAAACATTGAAAGTTCTTACATTGTGTCTTGTTATATATTTAGCGTATTCAGTACTTAATTTTATTAGTTGGATGATATTAGGTTGATGTTTTTAGAAATAATCTATAGCATAAGACCATCTTTATTTATGTTTCAATTTCCCGCCAAAATTTTGAGATTATATAACAAATATTTTTCAATTTGAATTATTTTGAATTAATTTATGGAAATTTATATAGGGTGCTTTTGCACCAATAATGTGCGAGGAATGTGTTTGTAAATAACCAATAGTATCGCTTCATTTAGTTTGAAGTCAGAAGCGACACCTACTATTGGTTATTTACAAACACATTCCTCGCACATTATTGGTGGAAAAGCGCCCTAGACGGGCTAGACCTCAAATATTAAAATCATCTTATCTTAGCAGGGTTTTATATGTCAAAAATTCATCTTAAAAGATGACATAACATACATATAGACATCTCTTTCTAACTCTATTTGATGCTGTGAGTAAAAACGTCGATTTTGATAACTTTTTAGTATTATTTGAAATTCGTTAATTGTATTAAAACATACATTCCAATAGAAGAAATTATAGTTACTAAGGTTTTTTTTTATATAAAATAACAGGGAAAAAGAAGGTTGCCATTAGTTTTAAGCACATTTTTTGTATTTAGATAAGTAGATAAATAATGTGATAGTTGAAATAAAGAGATTATAATATTATAGTGTTGTGTTTTATTTTCTTCAAAAATGAATCCTCAAAAATGTCATTAGTCTAAAAATTCTACTACCTAATATTATAAATGCGGTGAGGATGTGTGTGTGTGTGTGTTTGTTACTCTTTCACGCAAATACTACCTACTGAACCGATTACAATGAAATTTAGCCTAAATATAGAGGGTAACTTGGATTAACACATAGGATAGATTTTATCCCGAAATCCCACGGGAACAGGAACTAGGCGGGTTTTTCATTAAAAACGCGGGCGAAGCCGCGGGCGGAAAGCTAGTGTTTAACATTTCATGTTGGAAAATTGTATGATTTTATTTTGTTTCGCAATAACAGACACACAAACAGACATCATTGGCACAAATTAAGCTTAGTCTGTGTAATCTATTTTTGTTCATAATCCACTATACTTTTAATACAAAAGTTAGAGAAGTTACTCTTTAAGCGAATACATCTAAATCGGTCGTAGTTTTGAAAATTTGCCCAAACAGGCATACTGACAAACTGTAATAGGTACTTTAGCTATGAAAGTCGTCAGATGTAATTTCGCATTAGCGTAATATATAATATACTAGTTTTCAGCCGGCTGCTGCGGCCGCGTTTTCAAAAAAAACCTGCACAATTCCCGTTCCGTGGGATTTCCGGGATGAAACCTATCCTATGTGTTAATCCAAGATACCCTCTATATGTGTGCTAAATTTCATTGTAATCGGTTCAGTAGTATTTGCGTGAAAGAGTAACAAACATACATACATACACATACATCCATCCTCACAAACTTTCACATTTATAATACTAGATTTCCGCCCGCGGCTTCACCCGCGTTTGCAAAGGAAAACCCGCATAGTTCCCGTTCCCGTGGGATTTCCGGGTTACAAACTGTCCTATGTGTTAATCCAAGTTACCCTCTATATGTGTGCTAAATTTCATTGTAGTTGGTTCAGTAGTATTTGCGTAAAAGAGTAACAAACACACACACACACATCCTCACAAACTTTCGCATTTATAACATTAGTAGGATAGAATAAGCATAGGTTCTGGTCTAAATAAGGTAATTTAATAAAACAACATAAATATATTACATTTATTTATTTCCATATCAATACAATAATGTTATCCATTAGGCCTTATACAATATAGACATTAATATAAAAATTTGAGATAATCCAAATGTAGGGTAGTTTCGAAAAAAATCATACAAAATGCAGATTTAGGATTATAAACAAAACTAAATCAATACTCAGCATTTACTTACGCAGTATATAATATTATTTTTATAAATATAACTAATTTTATATGAATTTTTCAAAACTACCCGCATTCGGAATTACCCCAAAAATTAAAACAACAAAAAATATACACAATTCTTGACATAAAATTTGAGCAAATAATCTACAACAATAAGAATAATAAATAATTAATACTTCGAATATTGCTATATTTTGAGAAACCAGTTTAGTTTTTAATACATAAATACTACATAGTAAAGAGCGTGAGTATCGAGCATACGTGTCAGAAGTGAAACTTTCAAAAACGTCGCCTTACTCCATGACGTGACGGTATTGCCATGACGCGACCTTGAAATTTTACTCTCAACGCGCCTAAAGAAGTTTCACTTCAATTAATTAAAAACATGTTTTCTATTATTTTTATTTATATTTAAAAACTAAAAAAAACACGCTCTAATAATATAAACTCATCGAATTATTGTATTGTCACCGATCCTTATAATAAGTGTACAAAGTTTGAAGCTGTCCGTTAAAAGTCAAAATGGAGTCTAAAGGAGTCGGTTACACACAAACATACAGGTGAAGCTTATATAAGCGTGTTGAAATAAAAAAAAAAAAAAATAATAGACATATATTTTTTCTTGATTAAACTAGTCTTTAGTATGTAGTATTAATGTATTAAAAAATGTGTGCGTGTACTAGTGTACACACGTAAGAAGTGAAACTTCTTTATGACTTTATTTTTCAAAAAAAAATTTACTATATGCAACTTTAGAAAAATACGTCGAAAAAAATGCGTGGTAGGGATAAGAAAAAGATGGCGCGTAACGGAAAAATGTCACGCGTAACGAAAAAATGTTACATTAAATTTTTTTCCAACCCCGATAAACAAGTTTCACGTTTCACTTCAAAAACAAAACTTACCATATAATTATGCGGGTTATATAAATTTGTATTGTGACAGTTAAAATTGGAATGTAAGAAAAAATAAACTTAAATTTAATTTAATAAAATTTGAAAACTGCAAAATCATTATGTATCTCGCTTGCACTATATTTCTTTCTCTGTCGCACACAAAAGACGATTAAAAAATAACCAAAAAAAACAATATATTGTATTTTGTTAAAAAAATCTATGTATTTGTGTACAACAAACAAGTTTTTTTTCTAAACGAATCTATATAAAGAAAAACCCTGTCGAAATGTCGCAGTCATTTAGTTGAATCTGCTATTTGATTGAATGACTAGCGATTTCATTGAATGACATTTAATTGAATGACTAAAGGACAACTCAAGTTGTTGAATGTAACTTACATATTACGGGTTTGATCCGAACACGGTTATGTGGTTTGAAAGTTACCTTACAAATCGCTCACAGGTCGTTAAAATAGGTGGAGATGATGCATGTACTTCTCAGTGTGTCCGGGTTACTAGAGGCGTTCCGCAAGGCTCCATACTCGGTCCACTGCTATTCATTTTGTACACAGCGGATGTCACGAATATCATAAAACATTGTAAATATCACATATATGCTGATGACATACAATTATACATTTCTTTTAAAGTGAGTGAGATGGACGTTGCCTTGATAAAGTTTCAAGAAGATCTAAATAATATTGTTTCATGGTCAAAAACTAACTGCCTCGTTTTAAACCCAAGTAAAAGTAAATACATGATCTTAGGAACCAGGTGCCAAGTTAATGCCATTGCAAGCCAAAAACCATGTTTGTCAATAAGCGGAGAACAAATAGAAAGGGTTATGGAAGCACGCAATTTAGGTGTAGTTTTTGACGAATCCTTACGTTTTCATAATCACATAATTAATATATCAAAAAATTGTTTCTATCGTCTTAAATTATTGTATAGAATAAGAAATTATCTAAATGTAAACGTTCGAAAACTATTATGCGAATCGCTGATCCTCTCAAAATTTAATTATGCTAGCACTGTCATAGGTCCCCGGTTATTAGCATCAACTAAAAAAATAATGCAGAGGGTACAAAATGCTTGCACTCGTTTTTGTCACAATATTCCACCCCGAGCCCATGTCACCCCGTATTTGAACAGTAGTAACACTTTAAAAATGGAGTATCGACAGCAAATACAACTAGCTACACTTTTATTTAACGTAGTTAAGTACAAAGTACCAGCCTATTTGTACAAAAAGCTGAAGTGGTTGTCGGAGTCAAACACGAGTCACTCAACACGGTACAGGAATGTACTGATGGAAGTGCCCCTCCACAGAACTGCAGCATTTAGGGGTAGCTTTAAATTTAGTGCCTCTAAGTGCTGGAATGACTTGCCACCACCGATCCGCAATAGCAACAATGTATTGGGCTTCAAAAACAGACTGAAGTTCCATTTGCTCTGCTTACAAAAAGGTTCTGAGGTCGGGGCTCCAAACACGTGACTCGGTACGGCTCTGGTAATAATTCTATTTGTAGTTGTTGTTTATTAATTATATGATGTATCGCGTATTATTATTGTATCTTCTTTTAGAATGTATTATTGTCTGTTATGTAAGTAATAATTCTTTATAATATATATGATATGTTTCCTATCTACTATATTATATTATTATATATTATATTATTGCTTTTATTTTTATTTTTTTTCTTTATTTTTTTCTTAATAAGTACACTGCCACTGTCAGGATGTCAATGTGGTGTCCACTGAAAATCAGTGGAGAATCTAAGTGTCTTATATGTCCTTAGATTCTCAAACCACTGAGTGGATATTATCCATTTTGTGCCGTTGTAACTAGTTATAAGTTAATTTTATTTATTTTTTATGTATTAATGTGCATCGGTACAAATAAATGTATTTTCTTTCTTTCTTTCTTTCTTTCTAATGTTCAACGTATTGACTGAACGTCATTTAGCATAGTCATTAGTAATAGTATATTGAAAGTTTGGAAGTTAATTCTGTCGTCATTCAATAAACAAGCTATAGTCATGCAATCAAATAGCAGAATCAACCAGATGACGGCAACAGATATACATTCAAAAAATATAGGAACTTAAAACTATAAACATGTGCTCTCAGCTTATACCTAAATTACCTAATAATTATCACGCTTAGGTTTTTAAAAATAAAACTACCCGCAA
This sequence comes from Colias croceus, assembly GCF_905220415.1. NCBI lineage: Eukaryota > Metazoa > Arthropoda > Insecta > Lepidoptera > Pieridae > Colias > Colias croceus. The sequence continues at coordinate 4,938,051 of NC_059565.1, forward strand.
ATTTAACCACAATTCCATATAAAAATTCTACAAAATTGACATAGTAAATTTGGTTTATTGCACTTTATTGTATTAAAAAGCAAGCTATGGTCGATAAAGGCGCCATTTTCTTTAATTGGCTTTTATAGATTTTAATTTTTTTATGACGGACAGCTGTGGTAGTAGTCTTTTTAAAACTACCTCCATCGACCTTTAGTATTGAATGGTAATTGAATGTTTTGACAAAAAATTCGTATATGGAATTGTGTTTTAATTATTCGGAAATTCATAGCTTTTTTTAAGCTGCTCGTTTAAAACTTCATCTACGATTATTTTAAAATACCCTCATGATTTTTAACAATTACTCTTAATTACTCCAAGAAGATATTTTGGAGTAATTATTAAACAACCGAGAGTAAACTAATTACTCTTAAAATGTCACAGAACAAATTTGTCCGCTTTTGTTCCTTTAAAAAGCAATTAAAAATTTGCAAATTACCTTATAAAAGTATACTTAATTTTAATGTGACTAAATTATACAAAAATCAACATAAAATTAATCAATATACTTAAATACAGTATATATACACAATTGTACATACAATTACGACTATAATACTGAACTATTATTCTTTTATCGCTTTAAACACAACCGCCTTCTCTGACAGGCAAATATGGAATGAATCCCTGTGTCGAATCATGAGTTTTTTTTTATGAAAATGACGGTAGTTTAACAATAACAATGTATGTACGCGAATCGTATTAAAAATCGTTTTTTTTGTATTTATATTGTATAATAATCGATTATAATATAGACACCAATATAGTAAAATAGACAATGAGGATGAATAATTATAATATTAATTCTAACTCTCCTTACATTTTGGCACATTTATTTGCGCATTTTAAAACACTTATTTTTTTGTTAAGACCAATTTTTTTTTAGTTTGGGAAATTAGAAGGTTTAAATTTAAAACTAGATTAAAAGTTAAAATACGTTTAAAATTGTTAAAAGATAAATTTAATATTTATGTAATTATAATATTAACGCGGCACGTCTATACTCTACGAAGTGTTAATCTCAAATGCTCATTTATACACCATTTTTTTTATTTAAAACGAGGGTATTCAGAAGTTTTATATTGCCTTGTGCCTGATCGCACAAGTAAATGTTTATTCTGAAAGAAGAATATAACTTATGTATTCACACATAAAATACGATAAAATTCTTATATTAAAAATTACATGGATTTCCTTTAAAAATACCAAACTTGGTATACAATATGTACAGAGACACTTAAAAATCGTGTTGTCTCTCTCTTTAACCGACTTCATTTACATACAAATTCAAAATAGTTAAAAAGAGACAGCATGATGACTAATAATAATTATGTATTATTACACACATAGATTATCTTTAAAGACGCTTATAGCAAAATCGCATCAAAAATGGATTATTCATAGTCTTATTTAAATTCCATTTTAGGACGATTAAATATTTTACAAAATATCTACTCTACTATGAAAGTATATTTGTTACATTATACACAATTACTCATAAACTACTGAACCCAAAATGATGGGGTTGTGTTCATTCCAAATGTGGAATACAGTCGAAAGTATTATTCTACAAAATACAATTATTTTAAAACATCCATTTTAACAAAATATACTCAATACAACCTAGAAAAAAGAGTGTGTGCCGAGCACACGTGTCAGAAGTGAAACTTATTTGGCAAGATTCAAAGATACCAAAATCGTTGCCGTACTCCATGACGTGCGGTATTGCCATGACGCGACCTTGAAATTTTACTCTCAACGCGCCTAAATAAGTTTCACTTCAAAAATGTTTTAAACAATAAAAACAAGACAAACATATATTTATTAAAATTATGTATAGATTATACATTTATAAAAATTTAGCTGTTTCGGCTATAGCACGTGACAATAGATAGACAGACAGATAGAAAAATAGACATGCATAATATTGTGTCCTCACAAATATTACATTTCTAATTTTTAATTACACGAAAGAAAATTGTTTTTCCAATCACTGCAAATTTTTTCAAAAATTAGAAAATATACATGTACCGTGTACCATTTTATAACGTCACAAGCACATAATTTCCAAAAAAAAAAATTTTTTTTTTCAACATCTATCATTTCCCCAAAACCGCATCAATTCCTCTCCCTCAACAAACAACAAAAATTTGAAAAAAATATTTCGAAAAAAAAGAAATTTTTTTTTCACAAAATCTCTATTTGACGAAACCGCATCAATTCCGCTTCCACACTTTATCCCTTTGCAGCAGATAGATACAGAAACGTAGGTACAGATTGACACACACGATTATCAACACAATCCTGTACAGGACCTTAGCTATCCTGTACACGTGGGGTAAATATCAATGTTCGTGTCCCATCGTCAACAAAACTGGAAACATCGCGCCACAAAAGAGAATTATTAGATAAATATCATTAACAATAATAATAGCATATTTAACCACAAAAATTTCGAAAAAAAAAATCTTGAAAAAAAAATTTGACAAAAAAATTCAAAAAATATTTTTTTTTTAACAAAAAACTATATTTTTCAATAAAACCACATCAATTCCGCTTCCTCACTTTATCCCTTTGCAGCAGATAGATACAGAAACGTAGGTACAGATTGACACACACGAGTATCAACACAATCCTGTACAGGACCTTAGCGATCCTGTACACGTGGGGTAAATATCAATGTTCGTGTCCCATCGTCAACAAAACGGGCAACATTGCTCCACAAGAGAGAATTATCACATCTAGCATCTGTAGGCCGGAAAAACCCCGTTTCGGGGGAATACCCTCTTGGAGGGGTAGAAGTGTATGTGTGGGGTGGGGGTTGGTTATTTCGGGGAGCACGTGTACAGTAGCAACGTATAGGAACGTGCCCGCTGAGAATAGCATCGCTATACCTGTGGAAGATAAGGTTTATGAACAAAATATCTCATAAAATTGAGAAACAAAGCCGCTACTACTGGTTTAAGCTTCAAACTGTATAAGTAGCAGCTTTATTGCGCAAAAAAAGAGCGGTGCGCACACGTTTCAGAAGTGAAACTTCTCTTCTTTAAAATGATAACAAAATCGTCGCCTCACTCCATGACGTGACGGTATTGCTATGACGCTGAAATTTTACTCTCAACGCGCCTCAAGAAGTTTCACTTCAAAATTTTAAATGTAAAATAATAATGCTCGGGTAAAATGAAAAAAAAAAAAAACGTAAATACTGTGATTTTATAATTGTGCAAGATTTATTAGCGTAGGTACAATAAAAAATTACGAGACTCACAATTTCGCTAAAAAATAAAAATTATCTAAAGCAAAACTCTGCCTCCACGTGTATAAGACAGAGTTTTCTAACGAGCGATACAATACACTTTGAACATTACTGCCACGTAATAAGGTGTTAATTTCAATGAATGTTTTATACAACGCCGCTTGGACATTTTTGACAATCTTATAATAGGCGATTGTGAGTCAAGTTGTTTATTGTACGACTAGCGGTCCGCCCCGGATCCGCCCGTGGTACGTATTTCGCAATAAAAGGTAGCCTATGTTCTTTCTCAGGGTCTAAAGATTGTATGTGCCAAATTTCATCAAAATCGGTCCAGTAGTTTATGCGTGAAAACCATACATACAAACCTTTCCTCTTTATAATATTACTATAGAAGTATAGATAATAACACTGGTCTGCAAAAAAATTTTTTTTCGTGCTCCTTCTTATTTTTGCACAAGATTATTATAGAAGTGATACTTCTGAACAGAAATTAAGTTTTAAAAAATTTGTATCAGGACTAGATTTTTTGTGGTTTAATTTGAAAGAAACCCATTTTTTGTTCTAAGAATTATTTAGTTATTTTAATATTTAGGTTTAAACATTACAAATAATGTCAAGAAAACTATTAAAAACTATAATATAATATAATTACACATTATTTACATTGTTTTAATTAGTAGTTCTCTTTTCTTTTAATATTTTATAAGGAGTTTCGCGACAAATCGATCAAGTAAAATCAGCAAGCTTTGCTGCCAACTTATTATCTATATTTTACTATATTTTCAGTTAGCTTTTCCGTATCTCCTCTCAAACTTCTGGTGAAATGTTTCATAGTGGTCACCGGATACTCTTTTTACAGCTTTAGTCTGCTTAATTTCATAATTTAAGTCTTATCTAAGCTCCCGCATTTGCAGTCCCTAGAGACCACACTAAAGACTCACGCTTTCGATGTTGCGTCGTTTAAAAATCCATAACACGTGATTCAATTTCGCTTTATGGTTGAAATTATATACAAATTTTCATCAATATATCAGTACAATATAAACATTTTACCAAATTATTAGGATAAAATCATCAACCGTCACCTTAAAACTGTGTTAAAACTTTACTTTGAACTGGGCGCAGCGGAATCATGATGAGAACCACGGAAGCCCATAAATTCCCTTCAAATTAGTGTAAAAATAATGTCTTCAATAGATTTCGTTCTAGTTTTATAAATTCAAGTCGATTTTGTGATGAAAAATATCATAAAGACCGAATAAAATAGCATTATTGCAAGAGAGACTACTAAACAATACTGAATTTTGAGGAATTTAAAAACGACAATAAAAAAAAATTTAGACGTGATACAAAAAAACTGAAAGCAGATCTAGATTCAGCATGTTAAGATCTCCATGTTTATCATATTTTTATTCAAAGGAGGATTTCTTTGCAGACCAGTGTAATTATTAAGGAGATTTGACAGTACGTTAAAGATATGCGCGTGATTAACTACTAATTATTACTTCTCCTAATAAATTCCTAATCTCTCCTAAAACTCACCAGTCGCGTTGAAGTCGCTCAGCGTCTGCTTGCTCTCGTTGCCAATGCCGAAGTACGTGATCAGTGCAAGCAGGGGTGCGGAACAAGAGAATATTAGGAGATGTTTGCGGATTCGGTTCCTAAAAAAAGCTTTGTATTAGTACACATTTTTTCCAATTTTTTGTATACATTTTAATACTTATGACATTTTCCTACAATTTAAGTATATTTTTGCGGGTTTTATTTATTATTTTTTCCATTTTTTTTGCCATTTTTTCACAAATAAACGATATTTCTCACCTCTCAAGACCAGCATGCAGCAAAAAAGTGACCAATCCAAAAGCGGCTGGTGCTTTATGCAACATAATCGCCAGAAATACTATAATTTCTACGTCCGCGTGTGATGTGGTCGCCGCAGCACCTAGGGCTATGCCGTCAGCTGAAAATAGGTGAACAAATAAATAAATATTTAAATAAATAAATAAATATTTCAGGACAATTTTCACACACAGCACGATCTGATCCCATACTAAGCTTTCGCTTGTGTTATGGAAACCAGATGGCTGATAAACATACATATATAATTTTTTAAATAAATACTTATATAGATAATTAGCACCCAGACACGGAGCAAACATCTATGTTCATCACACAAATATTTGCCCCGGGTGGGAATCGAACCCACGACCTCTGGGTTCGATGGCAGGGCAACTACCAACCAAGCCAACCGGTCAGTCAATGTATAAAACACTGAACAAATATTATAAAAAGTAAAAAAAAGCGATCAGCGTCGCCCATATGCACAAACAGTGCAAAAACAAAAAGTTGTTTGGTTGTGAAAAAGTTGACACACCCCTATTATTTATTTATTTATTTATTAATTTAATAATATAAATGCGAAAGTAACTGTGTAACTATTTCTCTTCTTAACGCCTGAACCATTTAACCGATTAGGATGATATTTAGTATAAATATAGCTTCAAACCTGAGAAAGGACACAGGATGGAAGTTTTATCCCGGATATCCCATGGGAACGGGAACTATGCGTTTTTTTTTACTACGCGGACAAAGCCACGGGCGAAAAGCTAGTACGTAATAATTATGAAATGGTTGAGTAATTTTAGTTATCTTATCATATGATTACGTTACATATGAATGACTGTGTTTAAAATAAACTAATTTAAAACAACACTAGTAAATACCGTAACTTTATCCGTATTTTAAAATTAAACAAACTTTTGTAATCAAATACTAATTCAGTCATCATTTTTTATTGCACGTGTAACCTCATTAAATTCAATGCTTATTAATAATTCTATTGGAATTTAGCATTTGTTATATTACTATCTAATTATGGCCTATAAAAATGCATGTGCAAAAGTAAAAGTAATTTTATTAACCGACTTCAAAAAAAAGGAGGAGGTTATCAATTCGGCCGGTATTTTTTTTTTTTTTTTTTTATGTATGTACACCGATTACTCCCAGGTTTCTGAACCGATTTACGTGATTCTTTTTTTGTTCGATGCGGGATGGTGTCGAATTGGTCCCATAAAAATTTTATTCGGATAGGCCCAGTAGTTTTTATTTTATGAGCATTTTTGTCTGTAGGTATTTGTAAATTTTGCAAGTGCAAGTTTGAAGTCGGTTGTTTTTAACGCAGTTATCACTTGTTATTTTTTAATAAAATACTGAACAAAAACACGTTAACGAGGCGTCGTGTTTCCTTTCAGATTAGGTATGAAGACAGTAAGAGTCCTGAGAAGGGAACGATTTTATCTCGGAATTCCCAGTTCCCACGGGAACGGGAAAAAAATTAATAAATATTATTTATTGAACAAGCATACATTACACAAAATATGGACCACAGACTCCTAATATAGCTTTCACTGTGTTTCAGGAGCTTGTAATATGCTGCAAACTGTATGCGGATTTTCCTTTGACTGCGTGGTCGAAAAGCTATTTTCCTACCAACACCTTTATAGTCATCATTTTCTAGATCTTTATTCACAATAAACATCCTTTCATCATCATCATCATCATCATCACCAACTCACCAGCAGCATGCACCACGAGTCCCACGGTCGCTGTGACATTTTTTTCTACGGGATTACTCGAGTCGTTGTACCGAGCTGACAGCTGGTCCACCATTAGCATGAATATGAAGCCTGTAGACGACAGAACATTTTAATTAAATCGTAGTGATTTCATAGTGATAGTCAATTAATCAATCAATCAACTTCATAATCAATCAATCAATAATTTATTCTCAGAAAAACACAATTGATAGTGATAGTATAAAACTAAGTCGTTTTCTCTGCTTATGTATGGTTAAATCTTTGCCCGTATTTATGCTTAAATTATATTTTTAATTTTAGCGTTTATATTTATATGTATTTTGTTATATGATGTAAAAATTTTAAGTGTTTTTTTTCTAAAACTTACCTAAAACCAACGATATTCCGATAACCGAGTGCAAATCTGTCTGCACTGGCGGTTCAGCTGTGTAATTCGTGACTGCCCGTTCCCCAAACAGGGAACGGACACCTTCAGGTATGATCACCGCTAGGGCAGTGCCTACGAGGAGACCGGCGCCGAATACTGTCACTTTGAGGAGTTTCTCCTGGGAAGAGAATTGATGATATAAGCAATGATTGGGTTTAAACTAGTTTTAGTGTATAAATTAAAGATTGTCTGTGCCAAATTTCATCAAAATCGGTCCAGTAGTTTATGAGCCTATACAATAAAACAAACAAACAAACAAAGTTTTCCTCTTTATAATTTATATTAGTGTAGATGTAGATGTTACATGCTGTTTATCAAACTGTTAAACATAACATTTGAAAAGCTGTGTCGTCCTAACAAGTTTACCAACTCCAGATTTACATTTTTTCAACCAGTTTATTTAATCTATCCCCATACGGGGTTGTAGGGCCCGTACAGGGTAAATAAAAAAAATTAAGTACAATAATGCCTTTATTGCCTTAATTCTATAGGTATGGTTCATGTTGATGGTAATAAGTATGCGCGATTGCTATGGTGATCGAATGCTAATGAAATATATACTAAAATATTGATGTAAAATGCTGACAGCGCGCAACATGATGTACGAACACAATGCAATCCCTTTTAATCATAAGTTTCCACTTTTTTTTTCTGTTTTATGAGTGAAATTTAAATCATTCAAAGGCAAAGTTAAGTTAGTTAATAACTAATATCTATTTGTGTATGATTCTAAATATTTAAATTAACAGTTTCTACTGAACTGTCCTAGATGAAAATTGGAATACAATGTATGTCATAAGACTTAATATAATAGGTATAATAGGTAATTTTTTTAGTTTTTTTAATTAATATGCTTTCTGGAAAGGAAAGTTAAATCAGTAAATTATGAGAGAGGGAAGCTTAATTCATATCAAAGAAAAGCTAGAAATATTGGTTGGAAAAACATTTACTCCATTTTCATACTTTCAAAATAAGTACAAATATTATCACAAATATTTATCAATTTGTATAAAACGAAATTATATTACATTGATTATTACAAAAGCATATCGATAATGTGGAATTTGCAATAACTATTGCTACAAGTGTTACAAAATATGCTTTCGAAACGAAATCTGAGGAAACAGCTGGAAGATTACTGCCTTGTTATTTACGCGTAAATTTGTAAAAATCTTATTTTCTTATGAAAGCTTCTTACCTCGGACATGCTGACATTCAGAGGGATGCTACCAGCAACATAGGACCCGATTAACATAACTAAAGCTAATAAAATCAAGACGACGGTTCCATCCATTTTTGAGCAAAAAATTTACAGATCGCCGATAAATAGAGAATATTTTTATCAATAACTGCGGTAGCGAGAAGATCAGACTTCTATCGAGCGTCGATCATTCATTATTCACTAATTAACACTATTTACGAATTTAAAATATGATTTAGTTTATTTAAATTAAAAGTATTGTACATGTACGAAACACGGTCGATTTTGCTAAACTTGACAAATGACAACACAGCAACACCACAGTGTAATATGAACAAAATATGAAGTATGAACTGTCAATCAGGTGTCAACATAATTACGTATGGCAATATTGCTCAATTAAAGTTGCGTATACAGTGAAGCAAGAAGCTTATATCTTATACACTGGAGATTTCGGTATGAACATTTGACGTGTAACAAGAAAATATTGCCCAGTTGTTGTGTTTTATCACTTTCACACCTAACTTGGCATTGCCACTGTTAATACGAAGTTTTCCCAAGGCTACTACGTATGCTGTAATATTCTGTGCAAAAGGTTAGTTTTTGTACATGAGTTTGTTGATAAATTGCCAACAACGTCATTCAGAAGCATTGTTGGATGAGACAATTATTATTTATGCTAAATAAAATAAGTATCTGAACCAATTGTAACGCCTCCTCCACACTACTCGCGAAGTTCCTCGGCGAAGTACTCGGCCGAAGTTGACTGAAGTCCGCGGTGCTACACTACACACTCGTTCAACTTCGCGAGGAGCGCATACGTTCATATTCAGAACGAACTTCAGGTAACTTCGTGCCCTTTGACTCAGGCGCAAAAACCGACAACAAACGGAAGTCGGCCGAGGCGAGGTAAAGTTAAAGCAAGAAGCTTATATCTAATTATAAGCTTCTTGGATATAAGCTTCTTGCAGTGAAGCAATCATGAATCAAGCAAAAAATTGTGACGTGTTTACTTTTTGTTTACTTAGCGTATTTATATAGATTTTAAAATAGATAACAGTTATTTACTACAGATCATCTTAATATATTCTAGGTATTTATTATTATAAACTCTACATTTACGAAAATGTTCTATAAAATTTACATTTTTCCAATTTTATGATGAACATTTTGAATAGGTTTTAGGAAAATTTTATCAAATCATGTAAAAATTAACATAATCATGCGTGTATTAAAAAATATAAAGGTAATCAAGAATGAAAAAGAATTATGAACATCCAAAAAATATAACTTGATATAAATTATATGTACCTACGTAATAGATAACAGAATATCTTGTCAATGTCATTCCCTTCATGGTTTCCCGTCTAGTGCACGCGGAAGTGGGCAATCAATTTCCTTTTCCTTTAATTTTTCAAATAAACATTGGAAAAAGTTTATTTTCACTTCAACTTATTTTTAAATACTGTTCTTATCGTTACTTAACACATAAGTGAGCACTTACTAGTGTTCAAAATGGAGGTGACGGACATAAGTGATTTGTTGAATGTTAGATCCATTAAAATGGAAACAATTGAAAATAGATACTCGGATACTGCTGAAAATGTTGAATCCAGCGATGCTTTATCAATAATTCCTCAATACGTCACGGAATCCGATCTAGGTATAGTATACTACTACATATTTTTGTTGTGCTATAATATGTAACTACCGACTATTCTAGACATTATTATTAGCAATACATTCAAGACTCGACGCGAGGCTATGTAGACTGTAGTAAGGCCACAGGCCTGTGGCACAGTTAGGACTTAGGCCTATTTTTTGACATGATTTCAAATTGCTTCCAAAAAAAAAAAACAAGTTCCTAATTTAAAATTTTAATACCGTGGATATTTTCCATATCTCCAAGGGGCAAGCAAGGTTATTAAAAAAACCAAAATACTAAAAGACTTTTTTTTTTATTTTAAAACTTTTACTTGATTAACCAGACTTTGAAAAGTAATAGGTAATAGCATTAGAAACATGTCCAGTTTCTATCTTATACTAACTTCCGAGAAACAGTATACAATCGAGAGATGTAGGTATTATTATCTAATAATGTTAAACCAATACTTTTGATTTTTACTTACGAAACATTATTATTAAAATTCAACTGACCAATTGGCATGGTTGGTAGTGGCCCTGCCTTCCTAGCCAGAGGTTGTGGGTTCGATTCCCACCCGGGGCAAATATTTGTATGATGAACATAGATGTTTGGTCTGTGTCTGGGTGTTGAATATCTATATAAGTATAATTATTTAAAATTATATAAGTATGTTTATCAGCCATCTGTTTTTCATAACACAAGCGAAAGCATAGATCAGATCGTGCCATGTGAAAAATTGTCCTGAAAAATATTCAATGTACCTATATAAAAGTGAGTTTCATAAACAAAAAGCAGTTCCAGAAATACAAATATTGAAAGAAATAATGAAAATAAAATACTTAATAGGTACTGTATGTATAGATCTTAGAATCCTGTAAAAACTTAAAAAATTGTTTGTCTGTAAAGTCGGTTTACTGACGATAGTTGAACGTGACAACGTCCGACTGTGCTTCTTTGTCGCTCGTTCCGCGCTCTCGCTCGCACTTCAAGCCTTACATGGAACGCCTCAGATGAGTCAGAGCGAGGTAACGCCGCATGAGTCATGTTTTTTCGTGCGTGCAGCCGGCTTTATCGAATTATAAGACGTTGTCACGTCAAAAATGTTGTCATAAATCATAAAATTGGTAGAAAATCATATTTTCTATGTTAATATACTAATTTATTAAAATATGTTTCCAGGCTTGATGCAGACAGGTACAGAAATACTAGAAGCTCCGCTAGCCGTGTTCACCGACACCCCTGAAGATGAAGACGCCATGCAAACTATGGAATCAAGCGGTAAGATAATATTTATACTAATATCATAAAGCTGAAGAGTTTGTTTGTTTGAACGCACTAATCTCAGAAACTACTGGTCCGATTTGAAAAATTCTTTTGGTGTTAGATAGCCCATTTATCGAGGAAGGCTATAGACTATATATCATCACGTTAAGCGGAGCGGAGCAATGCGGGTAAAACCGCGGGGCACAGCTAGTTATGTATATAACTAAAAGATGTTAGTTACATGACTGAAAATTAATGGCTGAATAGAATATTAGTGATTTTTAGTTGTTGGATTAGTCTCCACTTGGATAACATTAAAATTTGGGGCTACTTTGAAGAAAATTTAGTTAAATATAAAAAAAGCTGTTTAAACCCTCGTCTGTCGGAACACAGATCTGTGCCAAAAATTTTGTACCCGTAGTCTGTCGGGGCACAGATCTGTGCCAAATCACCGCCGGTTGGAAATTGGCTCATTGTAACGCAAATATAGTTCAAATCTGCATAAACGACTATTTAGTTGATAGCTTATGAATTACTGAATATTTAAAGTCCATCCAATAATAATTTGACCGATAAATATTCGAAATATAACAGTAATTATGTCATACTTTAGTCGAGTAACTTTTAACTTTTAAAGTTTTACAAAATGTAAAATTTTGCGGAAAGTTGAAAAACGGTAATTATTTAATGGTCTTTTTATTATTATTGACTATATAACCTAATGTTTATGTGCCGAAATATTGAAAATTACCAACAATTATACCATAAATAATGGTTTCAAATATGTATCTATCACTTAACTGTACGTTGCTTAGTTTTTGACCTCTGGTAAATCATATTTTTTTTTACATATTGTATTTGTTCTTTACATCATTTTACGAGAAATTTTATGAAGATTTTAATGATAAAATTAAAAATTTGATACTGTGTTCCATTTTAGAGATATTTCGTTTTCAAATCAAAACCGACAATAATTTCCCCGTAAAATCCGCATACAGGATGTTCACAAATTCAACGTCACTATTTTTTAAATTTCGTCTTCAATTAAATTTTTCATTTTCATACAAAATAAAATGTACATGATAATATGTTTTGTTTATATTGAAAGGTATCGTTTTTGTGGTATTTATAATTGTCCTCAGGTTAAAAACGATATACATAATCAACTACAAAAATTATAGTCCGTAACCTGCTTACGAAAAAATTCCAGAGACACATTTTCTTTCTTAAATCTTTTAGTTTTAGTATATTATGGTTAAAAGTGTATATATGCTGGAAAAATAGTAAAAAAACCTACAAACAACAATGAACAAGGGAACAATGGTTTTCACTATGACCTATATATAGGACAAAGTGATACTATGTAATTTGTGTAGGACAAACTCAAAAAGAAATTTAACACTTTAATTATACAACATATTCTTACCTTCATACAAATACAACATATGTATTATTATTTATTGGGGAACCTTAAGTTTCAGAAAAAATAAAAAGCCGGCCAAGTGCGAGTCGGACTCGCGCACCGAGGGCTTCGTACAAACTTATTTTTTTTATTATGCTGTAGGTATCTTTTAAATTGTAAATCTGAGTTTTAAATGTGAATATCAAGTTAATACACGTAGGCGTTCATATTAGTTGAAAGTTGAAATTATTAAGTAAGTACTTTTTTTATTTGTAAATGGCAATTAAAAAATCATGTTCTTTGCAATTATTCTTATATCTGTTTTTATAAAACATTGCTTTTTATCAAATTTAAAGATTTTATGTACTTGGGAAGTACCCTGTCGGTTTTGATTGCCTTGCAAATGTCAAAATTTGCTAAAAATTGCAGTATTAACGGCTGCATCCCAAAGGGTTTGGTTTTTAAGGGTCCAGAACCCTAATAAGATTACGTCTGTCCATCCCATCTGCCCATCTGTCTGTCTGTCTGTCAAGACCCATTTTATAAGGAGCGCGTAATGTGACATTTAACTGAAATTTATATTGATTACTTGAGTCGATTGAAGTTGCGAAAAAATCAAACTTATAAACCAACGCAATCAAAAGATACAGCCGTTTATGCTGCAAATTTTCGCAAATTTCGACATTAGCAAGGGAATCGACACCTACAGGGTACTTCCCGTGTACGTAGAGTTTTGAAATTGGGGTAAAATAAGCTCTTATAGCGCAGATTGAGGAATAATTTCGAAAATCATAAAATTTTAGAGTTACAACATAATAAAAAATTGGTTTGTTCGGAGCCCTCGGTGTGCGAGTTTTTTATTCTTATGTACTATATGTAGTACATTCGTAGGCAGAACGTTATAGATGTAGATCGCTGTCTGAAGACGATTATTTTTTTGCATTCATGACTTTAAATAGCCTTGGAACATTACAGATTTAATAAAACGAATTAAATGCATCATTTGCAGTACGCCTGAAAATATTAATCTATCCTCTCATTTTGTAAATGACTAGCGATAACAATTATTGTATTTTTGGTGTCAAAACTGCTTCTATTACCCAGAAGAAGAATGCAATTTTTTTATTTGAAGATATCACATTGTTGTCTAAAACTACATAATCAATAATTACTTATTTGTTAGGTAACCCTAAATAAACTTCCACCTTGATATTTTAATTTTCATTTGAAGATAAAAATATCTAAGTAACTTTTTGATAGGATTACCTTTTTCCGATTCGTAAGCATTTGAGTATCAATAAAAGAGAATTCAAATGGAACAACGATCCTTGTGGCAATGGAAGACAAGACACTCCAAGGCTTACTTTAACAATAGGACGTAACAGTATTTGAAATCAAGAAACTATAACTCTGTATACTTTGTCAAATGAACAGATAATAATACTTACACGATCAGTGTCTGGGAATTTGCAGCTTTTAATTCCTGATACCAGGATTCTTCATGAAATTCTACACATTACGTTTTATTTTATTCCAATCAAAATATTTTTAAGTTCCATGCCGTTTGTGTACTACGGACTTAGTAGATAGGACTAAACTACTGAACCGATTTTAATACAATTTTACCGATTAGTTTATATCTTAATTACAATATGCTTGGAAATACTGCATGTATTGAAGTAAAATAAAAACTAGATTGGATAGCTTTCATCACTTTCCTGATCAAATTCAAGTGGAACCTCGTGGTAATAAATCGTCGTCTCAAGGCGGTCGTTGTGATCGATATATTACAAGAAATAATGAACAAGTTCGTTCTGTTCGACGTTATTTGTGCTAAGTTGCAAATATTCCTATTAATTGGCCAATGTTGGCGTCAACATCATACATTACAACCACATGAGTTTATAAATAGTACAGACACAAAGCTTCATAACAATTTTTTGTAGTGCTATCAGTTAAATAAAATTTATTTATTTATTTAAGTACTTACCAATTATTTCAATCCGTTAGATGATTGATATTTTTTTAAGAATCTCTGTACTATTTATTTACTCATAAGCTAATTTAGCCCACGGACAAAATTATTTGAGTAACGCGTGGCTAAGTTATATATGCATAAATAGGATTGGGAGCGTTAATTTTATTAAGGCATAACGTTTATTTTTTTAATAAAACAATAATATGATACGATTCTTTCTTCTATACAACTAGGGACATAATATAATGATTTTCATTTAGTATGTTTTCTGATTCCTATTATTTGTTGATTTTTAGAATGATAAGTATAACATTTAGATGTATAATATCATTTATATGTAATTGTTTATTTATTCTGAATCTTTAAGTTTATTGATTTTTATCCTTTACATAAGCTGTATTTTATAAAAAATGTTTCAAACTCAAATTTCCGTAAATTTTTTATTTATAAATTAAATGTAACGGTTTATAATTAAGTTATGGTATAATTAAATGTAGATTTCACATTTGTACAGCTTAGACATTTTTCTGAATGGATACAGTGCCTTTCGATTTGTAGTTGGACAACATTTCATATTATACGATTACTGGCTTCCGCCCGCGACTCTGTGGGCACGGAAAAAATTAAGATTTTTTTCTACGTATTTTTCCGGGATAAAAAGTATCCTATTTTACGCCCAGGATAATAAGGTATAATTAACCGAAACCTAACCGAAACCGAAACCTTAGTTTTCACGTGATGCCTTCACATACAGACAGACAGACAGACAGACAATAATTTTTTAATCACATATTTGGGCTTGGTATCGATCCAGTAACACCCCCTGCTATTTATATTTTCAATATTTTCAATGTACAAAATTGACCCTTCTACAGATTTATTATATGTATAGATAATAATTAAGAGCATGAAAGAAAAAAAAAGCATTTCTTCATAATGCTATTGTTACCACAAAAAATATTTTCAAATGCAAATTTTAAGAGAAAATAAATTAGACATGTGGAGACGTTATACATACAGACGTTAGAACAAAGCCCACTATAAGAATAACGTCATTTAGGAATACGACGATTTTTAAACATTAATAAAAACCTAAATATTTCCAAAAAGTAAAAATTACTGTTAGTTTTTATCTAGTTTTGATTAAAATAAAAATAAAAACAAGTAGCAAAAAATTTTGAAATGTTGTCATTTTGGAGCACCCTGTAAAGTCTGTATTTGTATGAACATGATTGGAGATCGCGCCCGCTTATGCTCATGCGTAAACGATGATATTCATAATCAACTTTCTCGAATTTTTATTAAATAAACCTATGTTTTTGTTACATTCACTCAAAAGATTGTCTATTCTAGTATGAAAATACAAAAATAAAAATCTAAAATACCTTGATATTATTTTTTTATGAGTATTTTTCTTTACAATGTAACATTTATTCAAAATGTGTGGGAAAAAATGCTTCTAATAAGTAAAATAAGCATGCCAGGGAGTAAGTAAGGTAACTAATATAAAGTTTGGTTAACTAGTTAGCATCAAAATTTACAAGAGTCTCACAGGTTAAAGTTTATATCACAAATTTTAATATCGAAAAAAATCGGCAAATCAGCGCCGAAAGCTCGAATTTGCCCGACAGACAGCACCTTTTTGAGGCGGCGCGCCGCGACAGCTGAGGGGTTAATGTACCAACTAACATTATAAAAATGCCTTTTTTTTAATGTATTTTTGTAATAAATAAACTTACGTATATTGAAATATGAAGAGATAGAATATGTTGAAAATTAATTCAACTAATAAAACAAATTTTGTTCTACTATAATAAATTACCACCGAGTAATATTTTATTCAATTCTAACTAGCAATTCCTGAGATTACCACATTCAAACACACAAAATCTTCAACTTTATAATACTATAACTAAATTATTATTTTCAGAAGAAGTGATAGTACAATTAATGGACATAAGAACAAGATTATCACAATTACGGACAATGTTAGAGAAACGATTAAATACAGATCTCTCAGATTATAATTTCTGGCTGCAAGACGCTAAATTGGTAAGTTTTATCTGTATGTTTGTATGTAACCGACTCCTTTAGACTCGATTTTGACAAACGGACAGATTTAATTCAAACTTTGTACACTTATCAAGGATCGGTGACAAAATAATTTCATGAGTTCATTTTTTAAGGCATAAATAACTATGCCTAATGAGTGTTTTCTAGACAAATTTTTAAAAAATACAACAAATCAAATTTTCTTCAGTGTTGCTGAAGTTGTTCTTATATATTATGATAAAAAAAGAAAAACTCAAAAGACAGGATTTCTTATTTATAATGCTGTATAAAATTAAATCAATTTTTAATTATATGGCAACAAAAGAAAAATGAATAAAAAAACACAAAAGTTATGATTCCGGCCAGGATCGAACTGGCGGCCTTCTGCGTGTAAAGCAGATGTGATAACCACTACACCACGGAACCCGTTGGCATAGATTTGAAATAAGAAATTATATTACGAGATATCAAATTATCAATAGAAAACAATTATGTGATTTTTTGTTGTTGATAAAAAAAATATATCTTTATTCGATTACAACTAAAAATTTATTGAGCGACATTTTGATGGATTTTTAGCGCGATAAACGGACTGATTTAAATTGTAATTCTAACTAGGGCTCCTGTTGGTCTTAGCGTAATGATATATGTATAGCCTTATATGTATAGCCTTGCTCGATAAATGGGCTATCTAACACCGAAATAATTTTGCTAATCGGACCAGTAGTTTCTGAGATTAGCGCGTTCAAACAAACAAACTCTGTAGCTTTATAATATTAGTATAGATTTCATCTTATCAGCGTTTTAAAATATATTTTATATTACCAGTTAGAAAACCACAAAACACTTGTGGAACAATGCATTCGTGGATCTGGCGTAGTTCAAGTGAATATTCAAATAAAACCGTCTCAAAGGAAAATCAATATTATGGATGTGTTGAAGCCTGATGAAGAACTGCTCCAACTGCCTGCTGGTGACGAGGGTTAGTGGTAAAATTTGGTAAAAGCGCTTTAAGAGGAGGCTCCCTAAATTTTATGTGAATTTGCATTAATATTCTGAAACAGTCACACATACAATCAAAATGCAACTTTAGTATATGATTTATTGGGTCTTTTTCTTTCGATGTACAAGACAGTTACGATATTGAAACATTTTCGCTCGATTCATTTTTTATTCAAAAACTATGCCTTTTTTAAAGATTTACTTGGACTATATAAAATAAATTATATTAGGGCCTCCTCTTAAAGTGGTAAATATGGGAAAAGTGATACCTAATTGTAAAAAAATGATGAACGTGGTATGTGATGGTGTATGTTAGATTGTGGTGGTAAAAGCGATAGTGATTGTATTTATCGTGTTTTTTTTTTGACGTGACTACGTCTTATAATTCGATAAAGCCGGCTGCACGCACGAAAAAACATGACTCATGCGTCGTTACCTCGCTCTGACTCATCTGAGGCGTTCCGTGTAAGGCTTTAAGTGCGAGCGAGAGCGCGGAACGAGCGACAAAGAAGCACAATCGGACGTTGTCACGTTCAACTATCGTCAGTAAACCGACTTTACAGACAAACAAATTTTTTTTTCAACTATTTTTTATGTAATTATTACATTTAGTGGTGGAAGTCTCCCCCCCCCGAGCCCCGTCTCCCCCCCCGGAGCCGCGTCACGCTGTGGCCGTCAAGTGGTTAGTGGACGATCACTTTAGGTCCGAACACGCGAAGGCTAAGATACCTGACGATCCTTCTATGTGGTGAGTTTTTTGTGATTTTTTGTGTAAAAATTATATAAATACGTGATTTTTTGAGAAAAAGCTAACCCTGATGTGGTGTTTTGTAAATGTTAAAAATATGTAATGACGATTCGAAAGTGCTTCTAAAAGAAGTCTAATTGAATAAATAAATGTTCGAGTTTTTGGAGATTAAAAAAATTACGCATTGAGAAAAACTTGACAAGAAAGACGAGTTTTTCTGATGGAAGCTTGAGGCGAAGACACAGGATAATACATTAATTAATTATTATTATTTTTTTTAATATGTATATGGTATCTATACTAATATTATAAAATTGAAGAGTTTGTTTGAACGCGCTAATCTCAGAAACTACTGGTCCGATTTGAAAAATTCTTTCGGTGTTGCATAATCCATTTATCGTGGAAGGCTATAGGCTATATATCATCACGCTAAGACAAATAGGAGCGGAGCAATGCGGGTAAAACCGCGAAGCGCAGCTAGTATAATATAATAACACTAGCCTACCGCCCGCGGCTTCGCCCGCTTTGTCTAAAACCTAAAAAATTATATACTAAAACCTTCCTCTTGAATCACTATATCTATTAAAAAAAAAACGCATCAAAATCCGTTGCGTAGTTTTAAAGATTTAAACATACAAAGGGACATAGGGACAGAGTAAGCGACTTTGTTTTATACCATGTAGTGATGTACTCCATATTAAATTTTCATATGTATGTTGTATATTAAACTTACAGGTCAGTACAGCACGTAAAACTGTGGATACAATGGGCGGTCCGTCAGTTCAATCTCGCCGGGGTCAAATTGTCAGATTGGAACATTAGCGGCCATGATTTGTGTAATATAACGCATTCCGATTTTAAGTGAGTTTCTTTCATTCTTTTTGTATAAATTTTAGGCGCGTTGAGAGTAAAATTTCAAGGTCATGGCAATACCGTCACGTTATGGAGTAAGGCGATTTTGCTATCTGTGAATCTTGTCAAAGAAGTTTCACTTCGGACACGTGTGCTTGGTACACACGCTCTTTTTTCCTAAAAAATTGTATATTTGCAATTATTTCTAGTAATTCTACGTTTAATACTGTCCTACTAAATATTTTTATCAATCCTACTGTTAGCAGATTCTATAAGTACTTACTAATAAATAGTTGATGATCTTAAATATTTTTGTTATCTTATTTTATTATATTTTATTTAAAGTGAAGTTGTTTTAAAAAGTAGTTTATTAAAAATTAAATTATCTACAATATAATTGAATTTTCTTTCAGAGAAAAAGTGCCATCAGATCCTGGAGATCTGTTTTGGACACATTTCGAGCTGTTGAGAAAATGTAAATTTATTGGTAAGTAAAAAATAACCTGACTAATAAAATCAATTAGAGTAGACTGATTTACAATCGATATCGAAGACAAATATTGTTTATAAAATGTTTATCTGTTTGTCTGTATGTATGTCCGAGATAAACTCAAAAACTATTGCATGGATTTACTTAAAATTTTGCATGAATATTAATAACAGGTTGGGTCAACGTAATATTATAGTCTATAATATATTATAATCACGGTAAGACCAATAGGAGTGAAGCAATGCGTGTAAAATCGCGGGGCACAAGCTAGTAAATACCGTTTTAAATATATTATATTATTGTAATTATATTTTTCAGCCGTGGTTCAAACAGACGACCCTCCCTCAAGAGACCCGTTAGAACTTCCCCACTCGGCTATAAAGAAAAGACACAAACAGGTATGTGTATAACCGTACATGCTAGACTAAAATTGATGAGATTGCATTTTTTTAGTCGGGTTTAATAGATGCATTTCGATTTATCAACACCATTTTATATTATGTACCTACTGTAATATAATGAGCTATTTTAATGTTTGTAAAACATCTTGTTCTTAAAAATATTAGTTTCCGTGTATACGAACAGCTAAAATACTAAATTTTTCAGTTATTTTCAGAATAATGTTTTTTGTGATTATTTTTTAAACATCAAATCAAATATATTATAAATTTTATTCAATTTTAAAACAAAATGTACCTAAATGTAATGCATCATCACCATGAAATATGTAATCCTTATGGTTTTGCGGGTTGTCTGGTAGAAATCGCTTACAGCGATAAGAACGCCCTCTGTACATATTTTAACTTGTATCGCTCTTATTTTGTAATCCTGTATTTTTGTGTGTAATAAAGAATTCTTCATTCATTCATTCAAATTTAAATTTCAAATGTCAAATTTAAAAATTCAAATTTCAAATTTCAACTTTCAAATTTCAACTTTCAAATGTCACATGTTAAAATTCAAATTTCAAATATCAAATCAAATCAAATCAAATTCCAGCCACTCGTCGGTTCAGACGAAGCTCGCTACACTCCACGCGCCGGTAACAACGGGCAAGTGCAATTGTGGCAGTTCTTATTGGAATTACTGACAAGTGCACAGCATTATAACTTGATACGATGGGATGGTGAGTATGGGATATGGGACATAAGGGGCCCTCTTGTAAAATACAGGGTGTCCCAGCAACGGTATACTTACGGAGGTTATAGTTTTGCATACGCTGAGTACGTAAAAAATTATTATAAAATTCCAGACGAATTTTTTTGACAAAAAGATGAATTCTATGTGTACAACTGTACACCCATAACAAGCAACCCGCCCAACTTTGCCACCAGCACGTGAGCTGTCGTTTAAGATTATGTTTTCATAGACAAAATGATCACATTAGAGAAGCGGTATATGCCGGCTGCGCGAAGCTAGAGATGAAAACGTGGATTATAAAGAAAAATTAAGCAAAAAATTTTTTGTTGAATTTTGTTGTTTAAGTATTTTTTACGTGATCAGTGTATGCAAAACTACAAGTCCCTTCGCGCTTAGTATACCAATAGTGGGACACCCTGTATAATTATATATGTATGTTTATCTGCCATTTGGTTTCCATAACACAATCTAAAAACTTGGTGCATATAGGAAAGTGCCAAAAAAGTGTGAAAAATGTCCTGCAATTTATTTATTTGCTGGGCCAACGTTGCCCATTGTGTAGATCGTAGTGTCTAATGTTTTGTATGTGTGTGTGTAATAATATTATGTAGTTCTCTTGTTTTGAATAAAGTCGGCAGTTTAAGTCAGTATAATACAGCCTACCTACCTACCTACACTACACAATACATTACATTACACTAGACTACACTAACGCCGTTAGTACACCGACGCATTCACGTACGGCAGCGAATCTCTGCGAAACTACCTACTGCGTAGCGAAATATCTGCGGAACGTTAGTAAACAGCAATGTTTTCGCAATTTTTTCGCAATGCGTCTGTGTAATGGCCATTTCGCAGTTCCTTGCGAAACAATATTGACAAGGACGCAACTATTTCATCTATCTATGTGCTAGAGTGAGACATATCATATGCGAAAACCTGCCATACTACTGACAGATTTTTCATTGTATCTCTGCTGTACGCGAATGCGTCGGTGTACTAAGGGCGTAAACATTAAACAAATTATCGGTACGGTAGGACAATGATTGGGGTATGGGATAACAAGTGGGATGTGGGATAATAAGTGGGATATGGGATAGTAAGTGGGATATGGGATAATAAGTGGGATGTGGGATAATAAGTGGGATGTGGGATAATAAGTGGGATATGGGATAGTAAGCGGGATATGGGGTAACAAGTGGGATATGGGATAATAAGTGGGCTATGACAGGCACGGAGGGCGAGTTCCGGCTGTTAGAGCCAGAACGAGTAGCACGGTTATGGGGCGCCCGTAAACACAAGCCCGCCATGAACTACGAGAAGCTTTCCCGGGCACTGAGATACTACTACGATGGGGATATGATCGCGAAAGTGCCGGCTAAGAGGTGAGTTAGTGTTCTAATTTACTGAACTGTGGTACTGAAAAACTTTCTTTGGTAACGTCGCCTCGGTAAGGCAGAAAGACGCGGGTTCGAATCCCGCTTCGTGTTCGAGTTTTTTATATTTAAAAATATAAGTACTAAAAAAAATTTTTTTCATTGTTATTTGCATTTTACTGAACTGCGATGTTGAAAACTTTCTTTCATAATAATTATTCTCCTTTCACATAGTTTAATTTCTCTCCTTGCGTTTTGTTATTTGGAAGAAATCGATACATAGCGATAAGACAGCCATTTGCTTATTTATTATCCATTTATTACACTTTATTAATACAATCATTAAATAATAAGAAAAAATAAAAATAAAATATGGTAGTTACTAGAAAGATAATATCTTTCTAGTTTCTAGTACCATATTTTTATTTTTATTTTTTCTATATATATTATATATAGTACAATTGGTGGCCTTATCGCTAAGCAGTGGCCTTTGCCTGGCAACCGAGCGGCAAAAAAGCGAAATATTTAGTACCTAATAAAAATTAAAAATTCTTAGTAATGTTTTATTGTTTAATTGTAAGCGTAATATTATATTTAAATAATAAAAAATCTAAGTAATAAATAAATACACAGGTTCGTATACAAGTTCGTGTGCGACCTGCGGCAGCTGCTCGGCTACGGCGCCGACGAGCTGGCGCAGCTCGTGCAGGAGATGCACCGCGAGACGCAATGATATTATATAATTTAAAGTTTAAACGGAATTTAAATGTGATTTATTTACTGTTTAACGGATTTTAATTGCGATTTATTTACTGTTTAACGGATTTTAATTGCGATTTATTACATGTTTCACGGATTTAAATTATGATTTATTACCGGTTTGAGGGGATTTAATTGCGATTTATTACCTGTTTAACGGATCTTAAACATGATTTATTACCATTTAACAGTTTTTATCGCGATTTATTTACTGTTAAACGGATTTAAACGCGATTTATGTAATTTTTTTGTTCATTTTGAATACAATTTATGAATTTAAGAATTTCAATTAAAATAACATTAACTGTAAAGAAATTATTGGTCGAATTACTGTATTTTGTATTCAAAATCTTGTAAAGTCGTTAATTTAGTTTTACATCGTATTAAATAAGTAGGAATTACTGGAAAGTCAGTTTAAAAATAAGTTACATTATTAATTTATAAGAAAAAGTTTTTGATTTTATGTAAATATGAAAATAAAGTTTATTTCTGTTTGTTTGTGTTTTATTTTTAGCTATGTCAAAACTGACATAATATTATAATTTGGCGCCAAACATTGACATTATTTATTTTGAATCCGCACTTTTTTCATCGAATTATTATTTGAAACTAGCAAACCGGGCGAACTCCGTTTCGCCACCAGAGACACCTTTTCTTTGCTATAAACCTCACGGAGCCCGAGACCTTTCCAACGAATGCAAAACCGTGGAAATCGGTTCGTGTATTCTGGAGTTATAGCGTCAGGAAGGAAAACCCGACTTATTTTTATATAGTGGAAGATGAATAAAAAATATTTATTTCTGTTTGTTTGTGTTTTACTTTTACCCTAAAATGTATTACGACTAAGTAGTACTAATTATACATACTGTTATTTATAAAGGTACATTCAAAAGCGAAAAATGTAAAATTTCATATCTGTTTCAATAATCGATTTTCTTGACAGGTTAAATTAGTTAAAAAGATAAAAACAGTTCATTGCACTCTGATGTCTGTATATTTTATAGGAATTTTAAAAATACACATTTTTACATATTTTCCATTGCTTTTTGCTCTTATAGTAATTAAAAAAATTACAATGTAACAACAGCTTATAGGTTTTTACTTTTTATAACTGCGTGGGAATTTGTAAACAGTAATTGACTTTATATCCGATAAATCAATTTTTTACTCTATTTTTCAAGTTCACAATAAATTAAAAGTCTTGAAATACGTTCGTATTATGTATAACATTTAAAATTATCTATAAGTAAGATGCTACAGATTTATCTGTACGATCAAGACACAGTCAAAACTACTGGACCGATCGTGCTGAAATTTGTGATGCAGATAGCCACTATGATGACGTAAGCTTAGAACGGATTTTAATAATTTCTGTAATAAATAGGGAATGAAAGTTTGTAACATGTTTTGTTTTGATAACGCAGGCGAAGCTGCGGGCAACAGTAGTTTAACAATAAGGCGGATGAAGCCGATTTTACAGTTAACCCTTAAATTGTCACCCCTAGATAACTTGAGTTTATAATGTCCAAATTTGGAGGACGTATTGGAATTAGGATAGAAAAGAGGAAAATGAAAAAAAAAATTAAAAATTTTAATTTTTTCTATTGTTTTCACTATGTCACATAAAACGGACATTGCCAATTATATGTACATGTTCGAACCGTCACATATAACGGACATTGTACATTATTCCTGCAACCGTGGTACATGACTACAATGCACATTTTCAACTCTGTAATTCAAAATTATTATCAAATTATAATTATGGAGGATCTAGAATAAGCTTTTCAAACGTCTGTCTTAAAATGTTGGTTAAAACTTTAACGATATCGTTAAAAATAATGGATTTTAAAAAACGACAGTACTAAAAATCACAGCCTAAGAATATGCTAAGAATTGGAATAGAAATAGTATTACATAGCCTGAGAACTTATCTAATACACCAAGAAAGTCCTCTTCCCATTCACTAAATTGTACAGTTTGAAATGTGTTTGCTTCATCGTATGCAAAGAAGTCGTATACCATGCCTGAAGTACCAAAACGAACAGGAAATTTAAATCGCTTTTTTTGGATTCTTTGGCATATATTATATCCATTGTCTGCCTGTTTTTTAATTTGTAAGGTATTATATTATTTAAATTTTCAAACATTGGGTGGTATTTCTGGTAAGTAACATGATGCTATGGCTGAAGAACTACTGAGAAGTAGGGAAGATTCATCTCACACCTCATGTAATGGCTGTAATTCTGCAGCAATAATATTTTGTTGATGGTAAAAATTCTGACTTTTTGAATCTTCATTGTGTCTCAAATCAATATGTCGTATAATTCCGAAGGTATGGTGCTGGGGGTAAATGATTGACACTGTTATCATAGTGAAATCACTCCTGTAGGTCTACATTTCCTTCGAAATCGACATCTCAACTCAACGCCAGACTCTTCAGCTTCCGCCAGAGGTAGTGAGGTAATTTTTTATTGATTGCCAAGTCATGCTCCTGTAAAATATAATAAAAATAGAGAAAAATATATCAAAATTATTCCGTTGAAAATGGAGGGCCTTATTGGCAACGTCCGTTACATAGGACAAGTGAAGAATACCCTAGTATATACTCCAAGTTGTCAACGTCCGTTTTATGGGACATCGTATATAAACGAATATTTGTATACCAAATATTGTAAAATATGTCAAAATTATGTCAAAATACTATACTTACAATCGTATTCTAACTAATAATATAACATTATAAGCAAAATAGCCAAAATACTTACAGATATTATCAATTTTATCAAAAGAGTCAAGAGATCCGTTTTTTGCAATTTTCAAATGGTCACCATTCGCGACTGTACATGGCTTTGGTAAAAAAACATGCATGTACGCGAAGGACATAGCTAGTCTCTTCCCAATATACCGATTAGCGAAGCTTAGGTCTGCCATAACCTTAGAGCATTAAACCAACCATAACAGCGCCAGCATGTGTGTAAATACTATGTCCTTTAAAACGGACGAAATCAATTTAAGGGTTAAAACATTACATTTATTGTAAGTATTTATTTCAATAATTCTTTCTTTAGCCACCGCTATAAATGAAATCTATACTAATAATTATTATAAAGCTGCATCTAATATTATAAAGCTGAAGAGTTTGTTTGTTTGTTTGAACGCGCTAATCTCGGGAACTACTGGTCCGATTTGAAAAATTATTTCGGTGTTAGATAGCTCATTTATCAAGGAAAGCTATAGGATATAATATATCATCACGCTACGACCTACAGGAGTGGAGCCACGGGAGTGAAACCGCGCGTAACAGCTAGTTCTAGTATAAGTTTGTTGAACTAAGTATGTATCTACTTGTTTTTTCTTGCTGGTGATGTGTTTTTGACTAAAAACAGATTTACAGTACTCCAAAATTAATAATGCGCATGCAGATCTTCGCTGATTATCGTATTTCCAGAAACACCCGAATCAACCCGAATCATTGAATCGTAAGTGCCCTAAACAATGCACTTGCACCTTGCACCGAATTTTTCTATGGGCATTATTAGTTTGGGAGTACTGTACAAATCTCAATAATTATAAGATTTTTATTGAAAGTTCTTTAGGCGCGTTCAGAGTAAAATTTCAAGGTCGCGTCATGGAAATACCGTCACGTCATGGAGTAAGGGGATGATTTTGGTATCTTTGAATCTTGCCAAAAAATTTCATTTCTGACACGTGTTCTCGGCACACACGCACTTTTTTGTGTATTACTTTGTGATAAGGTTGTATTGAGTATGTATTTTACTTTAATAAAATTGATAATATTTTGAAAGGAATGGAATATTTCTTATTTTTTTTAATTTGTTTCACTTCATTATCAAATCTTTAAAACCAAATTATTACAATCTAAAACAATAAATTACCCTATATCTACCTAAATGTTGCAATAATTGTTAATTTTATATATTTATCACATTTTAAATTTCCTTCGAGAGTTGTTTAAACTCATTTACCTAATTAATAATGACTCAATGAAAACAATTACATTTTAATCATTATCTAAAGTCGTTTAATAAATTTCGGAAATAACCTACATTAAGTTCACATTAAGAGGTGCAATAATAATTTATATATATATAAATAACTAGGTTCCGCCCGCGGCTTCACCCGCGCAGTCAAAGAAAACCCGCATAGTTATTAGTTCCCGTTCCTGTGGAATTTCCGGGACGCGAAAAAGTAGCCTATGTCCTTTCTCGGGTATCAAAATATCTCCATACCAAATTTTATGAAAATTGGTTCAGTAGTTTAGGCGTGATTGAGAAACAGACATGTCGTTTTTGTTCTGGAGTGAGTTTGGGAGCAATCCACCGGCAACCAAGCT
The DNA here is from genome assembly GCF_905220415.1 of Colias croceus. NCBI lineage: Eukaryota > Metazoa > Arthropoda > Insecta > Lepidoptera > Pieridae > Colias > Colias croceus. The sequence goes on from NC_059565.1 coordinate 4,965,634, forward strand.
TCCTAACTTTGAAATTTTCATCTAAAATTTTCTGAATTTGGTTCATACCAATCGCCAAATGTCCTCGAATCTCCTAATAAGTGATATGGGAATGTTCTTAAATTAGTCGTCCGACGGTAGCCATATTTTCCTCCGTGATCGCAGTTGAGGGTCGACCATCACGAATTCCATCATGGAGAGAAATACGGCCGCGATGAAATTCAGTATATCAATGCCTTACAGTGCTCAAATGAGGAGCTTCACTCCCAAAAGTATTTTAAAGGCGAGCAGTGCAAGCTTTCGGAGAAAGCGAACCTAAAATCATCAAAAATCATCGCCCTAAAATTGTTTCGTGTTAGTTCCGTCTTTGCTACGGACAACGAACTTCAACTTGAGATAAAAAAAAATTGACACGAGCTTCCAGCCAAATTTTTTTTCCTCAACTTATGAGACTTCATAGGTTAAAAAAATATAACATTCGAAATTCAAACATTTATGGGTGGCTAGAAACGCAAAACTTTTAGTGTGCACTGTGCACTAGGTATAAACCCAAACATTTATTAATCAATTATTATATCTAAGACTTCTTCTAGAAGCACTTTTGAATCGTCATAACAGTTTTGACTTTGACCAATATATACAAAATAATTTGCGACCGATTCTTAGCTGTATTGAATATTATGTACAAATCCTACTTGTGATATTTTAAACGCGAAAGTTTGTAAGTATGGATGTTTGTAACTCTTTCACGAAAAAACTACCAAACGGATTCCTATGAAAATTTCCAGTAATAGTAGTAGAAACAAGATTTCGCACGCGGGTTCGTCCGTGGGTGCAACCGCACGGGACAGTAAGTAATTTATATTTTTTTCTTATTGTAATACCTGCGGACTTTTCCAATACTTGACCTGTGTTTTCCAAACACCTAGTACAATATGTAAACATATTATGATGCGGTCCATTCGTTTGCTTAAGTTGAGGAAGTTTTTTAAAATAATCTTTATATAGAATTATTAAAATATAAATAAACCTTTTTTACGTTCGATCAATTATTTACATGATGATTTGAGACTCGTGCGTCACATGAATTTTCTAAGCAGGTAAATTTTGTTAAAACTTTTATTTCGGCGTTGTTATACCTATTATAAAGAGGAAATGTTTGTAATCTTCTAATATATAAAAATCAATGCCACTTTTCGTTGTAATTCCATAACTCGAGAACGGCTGAACCGATTTCGATAATTCTTTTTTTATTATATTCCTTGAAGTACGAGGATGGTTCTTATGTAGAGAAAACGTTAATATGTACCACGGGCGAAGCCGGGGCGGACCGCTAGTTATGTATGTATATATGGTTTTCACGCATAAACTACTGGGCCGATTTCAAAAATTCTTTCACCATTAGAAAGCTGCATCTTCACTGAGCAACATAGGATAGGTTTTATCCCGGAAATCCCACGGGAACGGGAATTATGCGGGTTTTTTTTTAATTATGCGGGCGAGGCCGCAGGCGGAAAGCTAGTGACTTATAAAGATATGAAAAATTGACTGAATTAAAATATTATCATTATTTCTATGATCTATCATAAATTATTACTACATAGTATAAAACAAAGTCGCTTTCTCTGTGCATATGTCCCTTTGTATGCTAATCTTTAAAACTACGCAACGGATTTTAATGCGGTTTTATAGATAGAGTGATTCAAGAAGAAGGTTTTAACTTTTAGTATATAAAAATGAATCGCTAAATGTGTTGGTAAGCGCATAACTCGAGAACGGCTGAACCGATTTCGTTATTTTTTTTATATTCCTTGATGTACGGGCGAAGCCGGGGCGGACTAGTTTTTCATAAATTTGAAGCGAAACCATGATCTATCAATCGGTGATGATACCACAAATGTTACAACTGTATCAAACAAAGAGATGTAGGAATGTTTTTTTATTTCAAATTGACATTTCAGTTTAATTAGTTGTAAAAAAATCAGGAAAAGGAACACTCATTATAATAAAACAAACATTTATCATTTCCAATATAATAAAAATAAGGAAAAGTCAATATTTTTATATTCTTAAAAATATAAATGACAAATCATTAAAAAACACTTCAAATCACAATTCTATATTTTGTCTTTTTTTGACAATTTGAAAAAAACAAGGTTAAGCAACGGTTGTTGCGGGTCTAATTTGGATGGGTGAATTTATTTTTGCAATAATTGCTCTTTATATAAATCTACGGAGACCTAATTGATTTTATGTACAAAGGGTAAAAAATAGATACGTATATCTAACATTTATTCGTACTCGTTCGGAAGTAGAAACTATCCTTTGCTTTTATGACAGCAATTATAAACAAATAAATATTTATTTACAAAAAAAAAAAAAACATTTTATCAATGGATCAATTTTATACGACTAGCTTTCCGTCGGCTTCGCCCGCGTTTTCAAAAACCCGCATAGTTCCCGTTCCCGTCGTATTTTCGGGATAAAACCTATCCTATGTGTTAATCCAAGTTACCCTCTATGTGACGTGTGCTAAATTTCATTATATTATTAGAGGTGATCCAAACTAGGCGAGTGTATCTTGGATAATAATTTTGTTAAACCCATCTTGACGATATTGGCCTATATTTAAATTCCTTCACTTCTAAATTATATAAGTAATTAGCAGAACTATAAAATAAACCGGTAATTTTTATTACATTTATTCAATGTTAGTTAGTCTGTTATTTATTTGCGAGTAGTAAAAGCTAACTTGGAAACCTTCATAAACTTAAATCTATACTTATTATAAAGCTGAAGAGTTTGTTTGTTTGTTTGAACGCGCTTATCTCAGGAACTACTGGTCCGATTTGAAAAATTTTTTCGGTGTTATATAGCCCATATTTATCGAGGAAGGAATATTTTATCACGCTAGACCAACAGGAGCGGAGTAATGCGTGTAAAACGGGGGCATAGCTAGTACGTAACACATTAATATTAGTTGAATATATTCTAAAAGTGAATTATAATTAATATTATAAATTATTCAAGTTTACACAAGCCTTGACGCAGTTTTGCGATTATCTAATATAATTCATATCTCAGGGCAATCTGCATATTTTTTAATGTCGTCATTGATTTTGTTTTGAAGTAATTTCTCGAATTCTTTTGTCCTTAATATCGTAGCAATATTATAAGTAGGTAACTTAGAAACTTCTTCACGCAAAAACTGCAAAACCGATTTTCATAAATTTTGACATATTATATAGAGAGTACCTAACTTGGATTAACACATAGGTTTTATTCCGAAAATTCGAACGGGAACTATGCGGGTTTTTCTTTGAAAACGCGGGCGAAGCCGCGGGCGTAAAACTAGTATTTATATTAAAACTGTTTTGTTTCTTTCACGTCACAACGGAGCCGTTATATTATTATAGTTATAATATTATGTTAAATGAGATTGACGGGTTTTTTACCGCTGTGAGTCATCGCATTCGTTTGGAAATTTTCCTTTGGCAACGCGGGCGAAGCTGGGGGCGGAAAGCTATAAATGGACACCAGAATATTTTTTTTAATGCTCAATAATTATCATATTATTTTAAAAAATATGCCAAATTCTGTAAGAATGGATATTTTGAATTATAATATCTAACCTACTACTAAGTTCCTACTTTTTATCCGGGTAACGTACATATTATGATGTTAGTAAATTTATGTTTTTTTTTATCTGCATAAATTCGAATGTGAAGATTTATAACTTATTTATATTTCTATCACGCAAAAAACCACAGGAACAATTATTAAGATAATTAGTTACTATAAATTGATAAAAAAATACACACAAAAATAAAATTTACAAAAATATTAGGTATGTACAATTTGGCGGCCTTATCGCGAAAAATCATTGAGTAGTAAAAATAACTTAATTTAAACAATAAAATGTATTTTAAATTTAAATCATGAAACAGAAAAAAAAATTATGATAAATTTATATAACTTTATTAATAACAAACATGTATGTAAAAAATAAACAGTTTTTTACATACACAACAGTTACTTATATAAGAAAATCGTTTACTTAAGTTATTTGTTTAGAAATTGAACATAGAAATGGATTTTAAACGCGGTTTATTCACTATTATTCCGACGTTTCTTACACTTTGCAGCGTTGAAATCTTTAATTTCTAAAACTATACTATAATCTCTACATTATTAGTATAAAACACAGTCGCTTTCTCTGTCCCTATGTCCCTTTGTATGCTTAAATCTTTAAAACTACGCAACGGATTTTGATTCGGTTTTTTTAATAGATAGAGTGATTCAAGAGGAAGGTTTTAGTATATAATTTATTAGGTTTTAGACAAAGCGGGCGAAGCCGCGGGCGGTAAGCTAGTAATATTATAAAGCTGAAGACTTTGTTTGATTGTTTGTTTGAACGCGCTAATCTCGGGAACTACTGGTCCGATTTAAAAATTATTTCGGTGTTAGATAGCTCATTTATCGAGGAAGGCTTTTATAATCACGCTAAGACGAACAGTAGCGGAGCAATGCGGGTGAAACCGCGGGGAACAGCTAGTGTATAATACTCGAGTAAAATGAAAACAATAAAATACTAACCTAATATTATGTATAAATATAAATAACGATTATTACAATATATTTACTTGTTGAATGGAATTGAGGATGGATTAGTTTGACGCACAGCGCGTTGATATTTTATGTATGAGTCGGTTACCTTTTAACTTATTACCACACACTTTAGGTATTTTTTTGTTTTTAATTTTACAGCAACATTACAAACTAGCTGTGCCCCGTCGTTTTACCCGTATTGCTCCGTCCCCAGTCCCCACTAGCATTATGATATATCCATACTAATATTATAAATGCGAAATTAACTCTGTCTGTCTGTCTGTTACTCAATCACGCCTTAACTACTGAACCAATTTGTATGAAATTTGGTATAGAGATATTTTGATACCCGAGAAAGGACATAGGCTACTTTTTACCCCGGGACATAAGATAGGTTTTATTCCGAAGATCCCACGGGAACGGGAACTATGCGGGTTTTTCTTAGACAGCGCGGGCGATGCCGCGGGTGGAAAGCTACTAGCTAGTAATCTTCCTCGATAAATCCAACAAACAAACTCTAATGTTAGTATAAAATCTATATACATCTATTATCTATAGAATATAATCTATACTATATATTAAGAAATTGTCTTGCTCTATGTAAAGTCGAAACATCGGGATAAGGCTTGCTACAATCATACTTGATACTACCTATAAATGCGAAAGTTTGTGACTGTGAGGATGGATGTGTATGTTTGTTACTCTTTCACGCAAATACTACTGAACCGATTACAATGAAATTTAACACACATATAGAGCGTAACTTGGATTAGCACATAGGATAGGTTTCATCCCAAAAATCCCACGGGAACTATGTGGGTTATTCTTTGAAAACACGGGCGGAAGATCGTATAATAATATAATGAAAAAAGCCGGGTTTAAAATCCGTTAAAAAATATTTAACTGCAAATTTTAGTTATTAACACTTTATCCTTTGCCTTCTAATACTAAAAAATAATTACCTATATAAGTTGATTCACCAAATAGTATTGTATTTGACATTGAGTTTAATGCTTGAAGGAAAATGCTAATTGGTTCGAAATGAATCAGAATAGGTATCATTGAAATTATATAAATGATGAATGAAAGGAAGGTTTTATTTAATACTAGCGGTCCGCCCCGGCTTCGCCCGTGGTACATATTTCGCAATAAAAGGTAGCCATGTTTTATCAGGGTCTAAGATTGTCTGTGCCAAATTTCATCAAAATCGGTCCAGTAGTTGAGCCTATTCATTACAATCAAACAACCAAACAAAGTTTTCTTCTTTTTAATATTAGTGTAGATGAGCTTCACCTGTAAGGGTTTAAAAATATCCAATTATTGACGATTTCAAAGATCTATTAAGATTAGGGATTTACGAGGAAGGTGATATTAAAATCCAATATTTTTAATACATTTTATTACCAATCTTCTATTAGATGATACGTGTAATATTTAATACCAAATCTAAAAAATAAAATATATCAAACTAGATGATATTTTCAAGGATTCTGTTTGATCAAAAACATTAATATTAAAATTGACTCGATGAAAAAAACCACGAAGTTATCTCTAATTTTTACACTTTTACGATTTCTACTTGACTGGCATCCCGAACTTCAACCTTTGAAATCTGTCTATTGTTTTTAAACCCTATCTGTCTTACCCTGTCTTACCACAAAGAACTTGTGAGTTCTCTTTAATTTTTGTCGTATTTCACATAGACAACTATTAAAGTGACAGATCCCTGGTTTAAAGTTAGACTGTGTTTATATTGTTTTGTGGTATTGGTGGTAATATAACTTATTTACACTAAACATGCGTACAGCCAGCGTCACACAGCTATCAACAACATAATCTCACTTCGATTTATCTTTAGTTAGTGCAAGCGGATCGTGTCGAAAGCACGTACGTTGCTTGTGTGTTACAGTGAAATAATTTATCGGTAAGTTGTTATTATCTGAGGAATTTTGTGAGCGTTCACTTTTTGTATCTATAAAATTTCCTTCGACAAGAATTAAAAAAAAAATTGTACGTAATTGTCCTTTGTCAAGAAAAAAAAAATTGTTCGCGCCTTTTTCCGTTGAATTTTTGGCGCTAAATTTTTCTTCGTTCTTTTTTTTTAGGATAAACTTTTTAATCTGTAATAAATTTGACAGGTTGCTTTTATAAAAACGTTTTATTTTTATTGTTTTAGATTATTGTTGTGCAAACAATTTTCATATTCGGTAAGAATAATATTTCTCGTTGCGTAATGACTTGTCAATATTTTAAATGCTCCTTTATTAGTTTTTAATATTGTGTTCTGTGGTTTTTAAACTATAGTTACCTAGATAAATTATTAAATAAATAATTAATGTGTCAATATATTAAATTCAATTTTAAGATTTCATAATAATAGATCCTAGTTGTTACTTTTAAATACGACATTAAATAAAAATCTGATAATTAATGATTTTATACATCTCTACATAGTATAAAACAAAGTCGCTTTCTCTGTCATGTCCATTTGTATGCTTAAATCCTTAAAACTACGCAACGGATTTTGATGCGGTTTTTTTAATAGATAGAGTGATTCAAGAGGAAGGTTTTAGTGCATAATTTATTAGGTTTGAGACAAAGCGTGCGATGCCGCGGGCGGTAAGCTATTATGTAATAAATGAATTATTAAAAGATGTTTTTTAACGATGCGATGGTAATACATATATATATATATATACTAAAATATATTTAATACGATTCTTACCTTTTTATTATTCGTCTCTGAAAAGTAGATATCTGTGTAATTAAAATAAAATAAATATAATATGTTATACATTGATTATTAAAATAATGAACATATTTTATGAATGACGATTCTTTATTATCTAGTTTTGTTTTAATTTACTTATCTAGTAAAACATGTATTATTGCGGAAAATATAAAATGGATTAAATAAATATGTATGGAAGTGACGTAGCCATATAAATATACTAGTTTATAAGTATACTTATTTTAATATACTAGTTTATAATAAGGGATATATAATATTAATAATCAATGCTATATTCTAAGGCGATATTATCTTTACTTATAGAGTTGAAAAGTTTGTTTGAACGCGCTAATCTCGGGAACTACTGCAACTGGTCCGATTTGAAAAATTCTTTCGGTGTTTGATAGCCCATTTATCGAAGAAGGCTATAGGCTATATATCATCACGCTAAGACCAACAGGAGCGGAGCAATGCGGGTAAAATCATGCACAGAAAATACTTATTAGTTATTCTATTATTTGGAGTCAAAGTATCAAAAAATTGTTCGATGAATGAATAAATTTTTATTTTTATTTCTTAGAAATGTAGTTGTATAAGCAAATGTTTTATTTAATTATTTCGTATTAAAGTCAATAAGGAAAGATTTTCCATTAATTTCCTTTGAAAGGACAAATGCTGTCAATGCCAAATAGCAACTGGATTTCTAAATCGTTTTTCAATGTTAGTTTGGTATTATTTTAAACTAGCTTTCCACCCGCGGCATCGCCCGCGCAGTCAAAGAAAAACCCGCATAGTTCCCGTTCCCGTGGGATTTCCGGGATAAAACCTATCCTATGTCCTTTCTCGGGTATCGAAATATCTCTATTCCAAATTTCATGCAAATTAGTTCAGTAGTTAAGGCGTGATTGAGTGACAGACAGACAGAGTTACTTTCGCATTTATAATATTAGGTATGGATTTATTCTGTACTTAGGAAATAGTGAGATGTTCTTTTGGTAGCTCTGCACTTTTTAACTCTGCATTTTTTTGTTTTCTTAATGATATAATATTATGATGTTTTTCTCAATAATTCTCGGATGTCTAACATACTTATTTTCGTCTACGTGCTGCGTGTTTTTCTCGTTAAATTATTTTATGTAGGTAATAAATCTTTTCGACTTTTTTCTATCTTTCTTTCAAGATTTCAAGGTTTCATCTATAGTGATCACGTGAATCGTACAAATGTTATAAAAATAAAACGTGATGTTTTAATCGATTGGCGTTTTTTTATCGATTTACGTATATTTATAAATCGGTGAACCGGTAATGTTAGAATATTTAAATTATCTGTGCAAATTGACGTGTGGTTTTTTAAATTATTCGTTATTTTATTAGATATTATAGAATTGTTGTTAACCTCACTTATCCTACTAATATTATAAATGCGAAAGTTTGTGAGGATGTGTGTGTGTGCGTTTTTTACTCTTTCACGCAAATACTACTGAACCGATTACAATGAAATTTAGCACACATATAGAGGGTAACTTGGATTAACACATAGGATAGGTTTTATCCCGGAAATTCCACGGAAACGGGAACTATGCGGGTTTTCCTTTGAAAACGCGGGCGAAGCCGCGGGCGGAAAGCTAGTATTATATATTGTTTTTACTTAAATTGATGATTGTATTGTAGTAGATGCTACGTATATAAATTATTTATTTCAGTAAGTACATGAAAAATCAACAGTGTTGTTGAAAAGACGGACAGATAGAGACTTTTGCACTAGTTTTACTCTCGCGGGTTTTTCCCGCGTTGTTACTTGTTATAGGAAATTCCCATGGGAAAGAGATGTTTCACCGCAATAAAGAGTAACCTATAGCATTGTCTAACTAATCTATAGCTAACTAGGTATATACATACAGGAGGCAGAAGTTTCTTGCCGGTTCTTCTCCGTAGATAAAGGTACTGCTTTCCGAATCGGTGGTAAATGTTAAAAATGTTATGACGATTCAAAAGTGATTTTGTAAGAATAGAATAGAATAGAATAAAATAGAAAGAATTTATTTACCTACCAAAGGCCAACAACAGATATAATAAAAGAAAAGAAATACAAAAACAGAGAAAGAGACAAAAGTGTGGCAGACCATTAGCAAAAAGGGACCAACTCAGTATTTAGCTGTGCCATCAACGGCACAGCACTGATTTTCAGTGGCCCCCTTGTTTGAAGAACAGCTACAGACCGAAATAGAAGAATGGAAATAATATTCAAAAAATAAACAAAATATATTACACATTAAAAATATCATAGTTACATATAAGTAAAAGAAAATTGTATGGTAACGAATATAATAAAAATTAATAAACATACATATAAATAAATACACACAAAAGAGAGATGCTACGTTTTACGGTAGGATTTAAAAATAAAATCAGCAACTTTAATTTTGAATTCAGCTTTATAATATTAGTATAGATTTAGAGATCCTATAATAGGATATATAAACATCAAAAACAATATGTAAACCGGTCCAAAATATAAATTCCACTAGTTTTTACTTTTTATGCATGACCTCATCATAACTTATGATATGGTAAACAAATTTTGATGATTTTGTTTGAACGCGCTAATCTCAGGAACTACTGGTCCGATTTGAAAAATTCTTTCGGTGTTAGATAGCCCATTTATCAAGGAAGGCTATAGGCTTATATATCATCACGCTAAGACCAACAGGAGCGGAGCAATGCGGGTAAAACCGCGGGGCACAGCTAGTTGCTAGTTGCTTTGATAAATAAATATTATTATATATTTATCTATGGCTTATTGAAGCAACATTTTTTTTGTTTTTTTAAATTATGATAATACGTATAATTAATATTGTGATTTTTATAATAATAAATAAGACAATGAAGCATTGTTTAGGAAATAAAAAATATTTGTTGTTATAGCTAATACAAAAACAAAAATTAATGACCCTGATACAAAAAAGGCATAAAATTATAAGTTATTCTATGTCATGGGAATCTTCTTTTTTTTAAAAGAAAAGTATAAAAAAAACAACAAACGTAATACTGAAAGTATTTTCGTGGCTTTTTAAACGATTTTTAATAATATATTGGATTTCTTATAATAAAACGGATAAAATACATAAGTGTGTTTAATCATATTTTTTAAGGTAAAATAAAAAATTCATATTTTGGTACATAAAAATAAGAAAATGTATCAACTAACGTATTAATTATTAAACCATCACTAAAAAGAATCACAAATCAGAGATTTGGAAATAAAATAAATAATCACAAAAAATTGTATTTAAAATTATTTTATAGGCTTTAAAAGTAGGTACAAAATAACGAGTAAACTAGTTATTAGGTATTTTTATTTTTATTACATTAATTATTATTAAATAAACTATAATATTTAAACTAATGCGTCTTGTAATTCTGAATTTTTTATATATTTAATTAATTTATAAAATTACGCGTTCATACTTAATTAGTAAAATAATATACAGGGTGTCCCACCGTCGGTATTCTAAGCTCAAAGGAGGTTAAAGTTTTGCACACGCTGAGTACGTAAAAAATACTTATAAAATTCTAGACGCATGTTTTTTCAAATAGATGAATTCTTAAAACTCTTTGTGAACACCCATAACAAGCAACCCGCCCAACATTGCCACCCGCACGTGAGCTATCGTTTAAGATTAAGTTTTCATAGACAAAATGCTCATATTAGAGAAGCGTTATATAGGTATGCCGGCTCCGCGAAGCTAGAGAAGAAAACATGAATTTTAAGGAAAACTTTGTTTGTTTGATTGTAATGAATAGGCTCATAAACTACTGGACCGATTTTAAAAATTCTTTCACCATTGGAAAGTTACATTATCCACGAGTAATATATACAGACTAGACTTTATCCCGGAAATCCTACGGGAACGGGAACTATGCGGGTTTTTCTTTGAAAACGCGGGCGAAGCCGCAGGCGGAAAGTTAGTAATATTATAAAGTTAGTGTAGTTAATATGCTATTATGTAGAAGTAATTTTGATCAAAATGTTAAACCTCAATACTTGAAATGATCTTGGTATTCCGTATATTCATTGCCAAGGTGATAAGTGCCATGTCCGTGTGTTTGCAAAGTATCGATTATATAAGATTATGTGTATAACTATGTACATATTTATATTTAAAATCCTTGATAGAGAAATTTAGACGTCGTGAATCGTAGGTATTCGATGTGAATTGTAGTTTTTTATGAATATTTGTCACTACATAGTATAACTCAAAGTCACTTCTCGCGTCTGAATGTATGTTTATTTTGTATGTTTAGATCTTTTAAACTACATAACAGATTTTGATGCAATTGTTTTCTGTTCTAGAGGAATGTTTTGTAAAATTTGTTAGTCAAAGCGGGCGACGCCGCGGGCGGAAAGCTAGTTATTAATAAATATGAGAGAAAAACAAGTTTTCTATAACTCATGTGTTATTCAGATGTATAACCTGTATTGGTGTAAATTTTCATCCAAATCTGTTCAGTAGTTTTTTCGTGAAAGTGTCACAAACATACACACTACAATCCATCCTCACAAACTTTCGCATTTATATTATTAGTAGCCTTGGAATGATGAAGAGCTTCCTGCCGGTTCTTCTCCATAGATACTGCTTTCCAAATCGGTGATAAATGTTGAAACCAAGAAGCTTATATCTAATACACTGTAGATTTCGGTATGAACATTGACGTGTAACAAGAAAATATTGCCCAGTTCATGTTTTTTATCACTTTCACACCTAACTTGGTATTGCCACTGTTAATACGAAGTTTTCCCAAGGCTACTATGTATGCTGTAATATTCTGTGCAAAAGGTTAGTTTTTGAACATGAGTTTGTTGATAAATTGCCAACAACGTCATTCAGAAGCATTGTTGGATGAGACAATTATTATTTATGCTAAATAAACTAAGTATCTGAACCAATTATTAAAAAGCGATACTCCCTGATTATGGGTAGTCACCATAATAAAATTGTAGCAACTCTCACTTTGTCAATATGGCATGTGTGTCAAAAAAATTGCGTCGCTTCGAATATTTAAGTTAATATTGTTGCTTATTTAATGAATATTTTCCGAATATAAAGAATGCATTGTATTGTGCAAAATTGCAGAAGTGTTTGGACACCAAATTCTGGCATAGAATTTCACAGGCAAGTGTATACAATTACGTTATTTACAATATTCCTCAATACTCCTGCATTTACCTGTTTAGAATCATTTCAATGGCAAAAATTGTAAAATTTTGCATCATTTTAGAAAGCATTCATGTTAAATTTGTTATTTTCCTAATACTTTATCATTTTTCAACAAGTTTTCAATAAACAAAATTAACAAGTAAGGTAACCATGATGACGAGTTTTTATGGATAGTGAAGAGAATATATTGTAATAACAATATTATGATGAAATTTAGAACACCATTTTCAAGATTTTTACTAGTAATGAAACAACACTCGACATCGGTATTGCACTCACATGTAGTAATAAGATTGTTCGTTTTTACATTGAAATTTATACTTTTTTAACTTACCTCATATTTTTTGTTTTAGGTATTTCAGCTTTCCAAAAAGTAAAATAAAAAGAAATATATGTGCCCATCAAGGGTAAAATTACTGAGGATTACGACCCAGAAAAAAATACCTTTTGAAAAATAAACTTTGTAAAGAAAATTTGTGCAAGGCTGCTATAAACAGTTTTTCTTTGATGATTCTGGCTTGAAATTGACCCGTCGAAGCAACGCGTTTAAAAAGAAGATCTAAGTAGCTAACAATTTGGTAAACAGCATCTGATGCAAAACACAACTTTCCTCTATTTACAAAGGATGTTAATGCTATATATCGGTTCATATCCAAGCTTTGTAGCCAAAAGTTATTTATAACTATCATTCTATACCAATTAAAATTGTATGTACCTACCTATAAAGTATGACCATAATATTATAATATAAATACTGTTAAAAATATATGTCGTTATTATTTATAGATCATGATTTTTAGTTTTTTCTATTTTGAAAAATCCTGAATTTACAAACCAGCGTGGTCACTCGACAGAAAGAGACAAAAAACATGACTGACGTCATTGAATGTCATAGTTTCTTGTTTCAAGTTAATGGTCATAGTGCAATCTCCAGTGTATTAGAGGATAAAGCTTCTTGGTTGAAACTATGTAATGACGATTCAAAAGTGCGTCTGGAAGAAGTCGTATTGAATAATTATTATGTTTGTAAATGAAAATATTTATTTCCCGAAACGGTTTATGCGATGTTTTTTAGTAGTTCAGTAGGTCGTAAATATATTATATTATTATGCGGTGTGAACGTATAGTCCTACCTGAGGATGTGTGTGTGTGTGTTTGTTACTCTTTCACGCAAATTCTACTGAAACGATTACAATGAAATTTAGCACACATATAGAGGGTAACTTTGATTATCACCTAGGATAGGTTTTATCCCGGAAATCCCACGGGAACGGGAACTATGCGGGTTTTTCTTTGAAAACGCGGGCGAAGCCGCGGGCTCAAGTGTAGTATATTATAATGTGCTTTTTTAATGATTAGTTAATATTTAATTTATTTGCGTCGTTAACATTCACGTACATTAGGATCTAAATATAGGTGTTGTTAACAATAAAATAACGAGACTATAATAACAAGAAATAACCTATACTTAATATTATAAAGCTGAAGAGTTTGTTTATTTGCTTGAACGCGCTAATCTCAGGAACGACGGGTCCGATTTGAATAATAACTTCAATGTTTGTACACTTATCGAGGAAGCTATAAGGCTATATATCATCATGCTAAGACCAATAGGAGCGGAGAAATGCGGGTAAAACCGCGGGGCACAGCTAGTCATTAATAAACAGTGAAATTATGAGACTACTAGCGGTCTGCCCCGGCTTCGCCCGTGGTACATATTTACGTTTTCTCTATATAAGAACCATCCTCGTACTTCAAGGAATATAATAAAAAAAGAATTATCGCAATCGGTTCAGCCGTTCTCGAGTCATGCGCTTACCAACACATTTTGCGATTCATTTTTATATTATAGATAGGTATAATTAGGTATAGGTTAATAAAATACACACTAAAAGACTAAAACACGCATACGCTTTTTTCAAGTCGGCTAAAAGAATATTATAACAATTTAATATTTCCGGAAAAGTATGACCGCGACCTTTTTTCAAGTACATCAAAGTAATCATTCAAGTTATTAAGTTGAGGTCACTAGACTCAAAAAGCTTTTATATCTAACTTAAGTTAAAAAGGAACGAGCATACGTGTCAGAAGTGAAACTTCTTCGGCAAGATTCAAAGATACTTAAGATAACTTTAGTCGCCCTACTCCGTGACGTGACGGTATTGCCATGACGCGACCTTGAAATTTTACTTACAACGCGCCTCAAAAAGTTTCACTTAATTTTTTTTGCGTTTATTACCCTAAATAATTTTATATTATGTTTGTGATGAGTTTTTATGGTTATTCTAATAATATTAATCTCTATACATAGACTATAAATTATTTAAAATTTGGTAACTTTTCTCCCCATAGAGTTTCTGTGATCTGTGTTTCTCCCCTTTTGATTAAAATAAAATAAATAAACTATCTAAAAATTCAAAATCATACAAAATTATGTATGCGGTTTTATCCGCGTGGCTCTGCTCCTGCAGTTGGTCTTAGCGTGATGATATAATATAGGCTATATTATATATATTATATATATTCCTCGATAAATGGGCTATCTAACAGTGAAAGAAATCAAATTTGACGAGTAGTTAGTTCCTGAGATTAGCGCGTTCAAACAAACAAACTCTTCAGCTTTATCTATATATAAAAAACTCAAAGGTGACTGATATAGTGATCTATCAACGCACAGCCCAAACCACTGGACGTATCGGGCTGAAATTTGGCATGCAGGTAGATGTCATAACGTAGGCGTCCACTAAGAAAGGATTTCCCGAAATTCTTGCGGGAACGGGGAAAAACGGGGATGCACGTACAAAGTCGTGGGCGGAAGCTAGTAATAGTATATAGATTGAACACAAACCAATACAAATAATCATTCATTGTGATGCCGATGTATCTACCAAGGACCTCTTACATCATTTTATAGTACAGGAAAAACATACATACGTACAAATACTTATAAGTAGTTACTTAATCTTTAACATACTTTGAACGGATTTCAAAAGAAGGTTGTAACTTGTAACTTGAATCTTTTTGTTTTTTTTTTTTTAATTCTGATGATGTTGTATTCAATGCAATTATTATATTATTTTACTAGCTTTCCGCCCGTGGCTTCGCTCGCTTTGTCTAAAACCTAATAAATTATATACTAAAACCATGGACCAATATATATTGGTACTTGATATATATTGGTCCATGCTAAAACCTTCCTTGAGAATTACTATATCTATTAAAAAAAACCGCATCAAAATCCGTAGCGTAGTTTTAAAGATTTAAGCATACATAGGGATAAAGGGACAGAAAAAGCGACTTTGTTTTATACTATGTAGTGATTAGCTTCATCTGTATGTTTTTATGTACCTAACCATCTCCTGTAGACTCGATTTTGACTTGTAACGGACAGATTTAATTCAAAATTTGTCACTTATCAAGGATCGGTGATACAATAATTCAATGAGTTTATCATTACATTGCGTGTTTGTTTAAAAAAATATATTTTCATACAATATTAATTATCAATTTAACTTAGAAGTTGTGAAATTTTCTACAAGTCTAGTATTTTCTAATGTTTTGCGGTCAATCTAATTTAAATATCTTTAAGAAAATTACAGCAATTTGTTTAAAAAGTAGAAACTAATTTATTCTATAATGAGAAAGATATTGGCTTCATATTTATAGGGAAAGTTGGGACATAATTGTATTATAAGTATAATTATATACTATATAGTTAAGTAATGCAATGCCTGGCTTACAGAGTGACCTAGTTACGTCATAAGCACTGATCTTATAGTAAGTTAAAGTTAAGTTACAGAATAGTTAATAGTATCTAAGTTAAGTTAATAACTATATCTATGTGTGTATGTACTTATTTTGTTTACGCATTCAAGATTTAGGTAATGCTTTTAACGATTCTAAAAAGGAAATTATTTTTAAGTATATAATATACTAGCGGTCCGCCCCGGCTTCGACCGTGGTACATATTTCGCAATAAAAGGTAGCCTATGTCCTTTCTCGGGTATCAAAATATCTCCATACCAAATTTCATGCAAATTGGTTCAGTAGTTTAGGCGTGATTGAGTAACAGACAAACAGACAGAGTTACTTTCGCATTTATAATATTACTAGTGGTCCGCCCCGGCTTTGCCCGTGGTACATATTTCGTAATAAAAGGTAGCCTATGTCCTTTCTCGGATATCGAAATATCTCCATACCAAATTTCATGCAAATTGGTTCAGTAGTTTAGGCGTGATTGAGTAACAGACAGACAGACAGAGTTACTTTCGCATTTATAATATTATTATGGTCTAGTATGGATTATTGTACTAGCTGTGTCTCGCAGTTTTTCTTTTTGTAATATAGAGCAATATTTTCAAATGGTGAAAATTTTTATTTATTTATTTTTTATTTATTTATTTTTTTTGCTTTGTATACCACATAGTGACTTTGACTCATTAATCATGTTGTGTTATCCTGTAAATGTTTGTCACAATTGTCTTTTTTTTTTGTTATATTATGTACCCTAGCTCAAATTATTGTTGTGACTGATGTTGGATAACCTAAATAAATAAAATAAAAAATAAATGAAATCAAAACGGTCTCGTAATTATCAAGTTTATGCTTTATAAACATAATTTTTTTTGTAATAATGTAGGTATGTAATTTTTGTAATAAATATGTATATGAATGAATTGCGAAATATTAATTATAATAATGTGAAAGAATAACAAATGAATTGATTTGAATATAATAAAATTAAAGACATGTAATGTATATCGAATCAATAATGTTTTTAATTGATTTGCATGCCGTTGAATGACTGCTACACAATTAGTCCATTGAAAAGTTACATTTGAATTTAATTTGCAACAAATAATGTTAACAATTTTTTTTATCAGATACATAGTTTAAGAGATATATCGTAAAAACCATATCTTCCGCTATTTTCAAGATAGCGGCCGTGGGACAAGGGTGGCGACCCCACAAACTTGGTTTTAACTTCAAATTGACCCCCCCCTACACATCCAAAAAATAAAATTGCGTCCTCTAAAAAATGCAAGGTTAGGCCTAAAAAATGTAACATTTCAATGGACTAAATACACATGCTGTAACAATGTATCTTAACACCTATGTATACCATGTTTACTTATTGATTGATTTATTTATTTATTTAATAAAAATCTGTCGTTTTTATCACAGATAATATACTATACTGTTTCTATATATTTGCATATAACTCAATGTATCAATACAATAGATACAGGACTAGTTTAAATAATTTATCAAGTAATGACGCAGAATTATGAATAAATCTCGATTTAAATTCTCAATTAGATCGATTGGAAACTTGTTATGTAAACTTATGATTTATTAATTATACCAATGCCCTTATAAGGCACCGGTCATATAGCGAGCTAGGCTTTTATATAATTGTTTGTTTTTGAATCATTTATTTCATTATTTGCCAGAATGTAAGTGTTGATCATATACAATATAAATGTCATGTTGTAAATATTCAGATTTCATGTTTAGTTTATTATTTCAAAGAGTATAGGTTCATACAATAAATTATGTAGTTACGTAATATAAATACAATAGAACCTATATACTACAAACATACTTATTATACATTTATCCATAAAACTAAATTTCCTTCACAAGCAGTTTTTAATCAAAATACAAAATATTTACCACCGGTTCGCAAAGCAGTTTCAACAAAGAAAAGCCGGCAAGTTCTGTAGTATTTATTGCTTTTACCAGCTTAGTATCGCTTCTGCTTAGCTTAATTTACAACCCATTCCTTACAGATATAAATCGTATTTTAATGAATGCGTGCAATATTAAATCCATTACATTGTTTTAAATTTAATCGATTATTATGGAAAAATCGATCGTTCTCAGAAATCCATTATTGACGCATGTTTTGATATATTTACGTGAGTACAATTATTATCCGACTTCAGAAAAAGGAGGAGGTTATCAATTCGGCCGGTATGTTTTTTTTTATGTATGTACAAGTACATCGATTACTCCGAGGTTTCTGAAACGATTTACGTGATTCTTTTTTTGTTCGATGCGGGATGGTGTCGAATTGGTCCCATAAAAATTTTATTCGGATAGGCCCAGTAGTTTTTATTTTATGAGCATTTTTGTCTGTATTTGTAAATGTTGCAAGCGCAATTTGAAGTCGGTTGTTTTTACCGCAGAATTATCACTTGTACAGTACTTGTAAATAAATTTGCAAAAACCGTCTTGTAATTATTTTTATTTAAGTAGAGTATTGACTCTATCTCCATATCTCTATATTATAAAGCTGAAGAGTTTGTTTGTTCGAACGCGCTAATCTCAGGAACTACTGGTCCGATTTGAAAACTTATTTCGGTGTTAGACAGCCCATTTATCGAGGAATGCAATAGGCTATCTATAATATATCATCTCGCTAAGACCAATTTTCCTAAAGATTATTAAAACTGTTAATTTTGAATAATTTCTGTTGCTTCATATTAAAAAAATCTAGGTTATAATCTAAAAAAGGATGTATCCTATTTAATAGTATTTTAACTAATAATTTGGCAGATTTGACCTCTAAACTTTTAAGCCTGAACCGGTTTCCAATAAATATTCTATATAAGTATTGTCTAATAGATAAAAATTAATTAGGCATGGTTTCCAACACAAATAATTTAAATTTATAATATAAATAACCAGATTTTTAAACCACTTATTATGTGAGGTCAGGTTTAGTTTTTTTTATAAAATTCAGTAATTATTTTTATTGTATAAATATAGATAAGAATTAAGAACCTAAGTAAAGGAATCTTTTCAATATCGGATTTGAAATAATTATTTAGGTTACTAACAAATAGATGAACCGATTTAAGAGCGCTTTTTCAAATCGAAAGTCTCCTTATTTTCATTTATTTTTGCTGGAAGTAAGTACTATAATATACTAATGTTATAAAGGTAAAGATTTTGTTTGTTTGTTTGAACGCGCTAATCTCAAGAACTAATGGACCGATTTGAAAAATTATTTCAGCGTTAGATAGCCCATTTATCGAGAAATGCTATATAGGCTACTAGCTTTTCGCCCGCGGCTTCGCCCGCGTTCACAAAGAAAAACCCGTTCCCGTAGGATTTCCGAGATAAAACCTATCCTATGTCCTTTCTCGGGTATCAAAATATCTCTATACCAAATTTCATGCAAATTGGTTCAGTAGTTAAGGCGTGATTGAGTAACAGACAGACAGACAGAGTTACTTTCGCATTTATAATATTAGTATGGATACATCATCACGCTAAGACCAACAGGAGCGGAGCAATGCGGGTAAAACCGCAGGGCACAGCTAGTAGCTATATAGTTTGTAACAATGACGCATTTTACAAAGAAATACTAATTATTAATCATAATATATTGTCTAAATTGAGAAACCATTAACGTAATGTAACCAAGAAGCTTATATCTAATACACTGGAGATTTCGGTATGAACATTGACGTGTAACAAGAAAATATTGCCCAGTTCATGTTTTTTATCACTTTCACACCTAACTTGGTATTGCCACTGTTAATACGAAGTTTTCCCAAGGCTACTATGTATGCTGTAATATTCTGTGCAAAAGGTTAGTTTTTGTACATGAGTTTGTTGATAAATTGCCAACAACGTCATTCAGAAGCATTGTTGGATGAGACAATTATTATTTATGCTAAATAAACTAAGTATCTGAACCAATTATTAAAAAGCGATACTCCCTGATTATGGGTAGTCACCATAATAAAATTGTAGCAACTCTCACTTTGTCAATATGGCATGTGTGTCAAAAAAATTGCGTCGCTTCGAATATTTAAGTTAATATTGTTGCTTATTTAATGAATATTTTCCGAATATAAAGAATGCATTGTATTGTGCAAAATTGCAGAAGTGTTTGGACACCAAATTCTGGCATAGAATTTCACAGGCAAGTGTATATTTACGTTATTACAATATTCCTCAATACTCCTGCATTTACCTGTTTAGAATCATTTCAATGGCAAAAATTGTAAAATTTTGCATCATTTTAGAAAGCATTCATGTTAAATTTGTTATTTTCCTAATACTTTATCATTTTTCAACAAGTTTTCAATAAACAAAATTAACAAGTAAGGTAACCATGATGACGAGTTTTTATGGATAGTGAAGAGAATATATTGTAATAACAATATTATGATGAAATTTAGAACACCATTTTCAAGATTTTTACTAGTAATGAAACAACACTCGACATCGGTATTGCACTCACATGTAGTTATAAGATTGTTCGTTTTTACATTGAAATTTATACTTTTTTAACTTACCTCATATTTTTTGTTTTACCTAGCGCACACTAAAAGTTTTGCGTTTCTGGCCACCCATAAAGGTTTGAATTTCGAATGTTATATTTTTTTAACATATGAAGTCTCATAAGTTGAGGAAAAAAAAATTTGGCGGGAAGCGCTTGTCAATTTTTTTTTATCTCAAGTTGAAGTTCGTTGTACGTAGCAAAAACGGAACTAACGCGAAACAATTTTAGGGCGATGATTTTTGATGATTTTAAAAGTTCGCTTTCTCCGAAAGCTTGCACTGCTCGCCTTCAAAATACTTTTGGGAGGGAAGCACCTTAGTTGAGGACTGTAAGGCATTGATATGCTGAATTTCATCGCGGCCATGTTTCTCTCCATGATGACATTCGTGAAGGTCAACCCTCAACTGCGATCACGGAGGAAAATATGGCTACCGTCAGACGACTAATTTAAGAAAATTGCCATATCACTTATTAGGAGATTCGAGGACATTTGGGGATTGGTATGAGCCCAACTCAGAAAATTTTACATGAACATTTCAAAGTTAGGAAGCTTTGTTGTCAGTGGATTGCTCACAAACTCACTCCAGAACAAAAACGACATCGAGTAGATTGGTGTAAAGAAATGCTATTAAAGTACAATCACGGACATTCTAATGATGTGTTTAATATCGTAACAGGATATGAAACATGAATATATTGTTATATTCTAAAAATAAATCACCAATATTCTTTGGGGGTGTTTGAAAGTGACAGCAAACCAACAAAATTAAGGCAGGCGAGAAGGGTCGACAAACAAATGATTGCGTTTTTTTTTCTCTAAGACGGGTTCTTTCTGCACTATACCACTTGAGCAACAAAATACTGTTAATGCCGAGTCGTACACCACTATTTGTTTGCCCAATGTCTTAGAAAAAATGAGGGAAAAACGACCTAGAAGTCGCATCTTGTTGCACCATGACAGTGCTCCGGCGCACACCGCGAACAAAACAAAGTCATTTTTGGCTTCTGAAAACATAGAGCACGTGACCTATGCCGCACGCAATCCTGACCTAGCACCATGCGATTTCTTCGGTTTCCCAAAAATCTAAGATTCAATGAGTGGTTCGACATTTACGTGGCCAGAAGAGGCCGTGATTGCTTTCAAACAGCACGCAGAAAACATACCCTCGGACCAATGGTCCTCATGTCCCCAGAAATTGTTTGAACGGATGAAAAAGTGTTTTAAATGTAACGGAGAATACTTTAAAAAGTAGTAACTATAATATTACTCACATAAATTGTTTTATTTATGAGTTACGCAAAACTTTCAGAGTGGCCCACGTACGTATTTCAGCTTTCCAAAAAGTAAAATAAAAAGAAATATATGTGCCCATCAAGGTTACTGAGGATTACGACCCAGAAAAAAATACCTTTTGAAAAATAAACTTTGTAAAGTTAGCTGAAATTTGTACAAGGCTGCTATAAACAGTTTTTCTTTGATGATTCTGGCTTGAAATTGACCCGTCGAAGCAACGCGTTTAAAAAGAAGATCTGAGTAGCTAACAATTTGGTAAACAGCATCTGATGCAAAACACAACTTTCCTCTATTTACAAAGGATGTTAATGCTATATATCGGTTCATATCCAAGCTTTGTAGCCAAAAGTTATTTATAACTATCATTCTATACCAATTAAAATTGTATGTACCTACCTATAAAGTATGACCATAATATTATAATATAAATACTGTTAAAAATATATGTCGTTATTATTTATAGACCATGATTTTTAGTTTTTTCTATTTTGAAAAATCCTGAATTTACAAACCAGCGTGGTCACTCGACAGAAAGAGACAAAAAACATGACTGACGTCATTGAATGTCATAGTTTCTTGTTTCAAGTTAATGGTCATAGTGCAATCTCCAGTGTATTAGAGGATATAAGCTTCTTGAATGTAACTATTAAGTTGTTTACTTCGTGTTTATTAAAAGTAAACACTTAATAGTTAAGAATAATTGTTCTAATTAATGAATAATTAACAGCTATGAAATTTAAAATAGAAAAAATGTGACCCGGTAAAAAAAATTTGAATAAACGCGAGGTGAAATAAATTTTCACGATTTTTAGGGTTCCGTACCCAAAGGGTAAAACGGGAACCTATTACTAAGCCTCCGCTGTCTGTCAGTCTGTCTGTCTCCAGGCTGTATCTCATAAACCGTGATAGCTAGAATGCTGAAATTTTCACAAATGATGTATTTCCATTGTCCTGCTGTGACCAAAAATACTAAAAATTAAAAAAAAATATATATTAGGGTGGGTCAATAAACGTGTTTTTTTCGTATTTTGCCCAATATACCTACAATAAACGTGATTTTCTATTAGGTATAGATGATTGTACGGAACATTTGGTGCGCGAGGCTGACTCGCACTTGGCCGGTTTTTTATTATCAAGCAGCTACATTGTCCAAAACAAAATGGAAATATATTTTTTTGTTATTTTTAACTTTGAATGTCGTTAAAAATCATTTAAATATTCATCATCATCATCATCATCAGCCCATATACGTTCCCACTGCTGGGACACGGGCCTCCTATGAGGGTACAGGCCATAATCCACCACGCTGGCCAAGTGCGGGTTGGCGGATGACACATGTCGTCGAACTTTTTTTTTTTAATTCTTCGACATGTCGGTTTCCTCACGATGTTTTCCTTCATTAATCAGTCTAAATTAAAAATGAGAACCGCCACTTTTTATTACTATAAAAATAGTTGTATTAATTTATTTATTTACTCTTTAACACAACTAAACGGACGTAGGTACTAAAACATACAAAATAAAGGCAAGAACAGTTTAGTGAACGGCCTTATCACTTAGTAATGATCTCTTCCAGGCAACATTGTTCTTATATCCATTAATATAAGTATTATTTGTTTCAGAAATGTCTGTAACGACGCTAAAAGAGGGCAGTGACATCACATTCAGCGACATGGTCGATGAAATGGACTTTGGAGAGTCAGAAATAGAGAAATCTTTCTCTGGCGCGTCTGTCTTACTGACTGGCGGTACTGGGTTCCTGGGTAAACTGTTAGTGGAAAAGCTTTTGAGGTAAGTTTTTTAAGTGATAAATAATTGAAAAAAAACGTGTGTGCCGAACACATGTGTCAGAAGTGAAATTTATTTGGCGAGATTCAATTACCAAAATCGCCTTACTCCATGACGTGACGTTATGAAGCGATTTTGAAATTTTACTTTTTACTTTACTTTTTCAAAATTTGATCAAGAAGACGTTCTGCTATACCGGGGTCCGGGACTACGTCTACGTCTGACCTTTCTACCCGTGATCCCGCCAGAGCAATCGAATTTATTCTACTCTTTCAGTTTTATGTGTCTAAGACACTGCACGCCATGTAGTGAGATGATTAGACAACCATCTCAACCAATATGAAACATTATTCCAATGATTATTACAATTTGTTGTACTTTTATCTTATTTACTGTAATAGATGAATAAGAATAAACAGAAATCGGTCAAGTGCGAGTCGGAATCACAACAGTAAAAGTTCCACAGAAACAAGCTAAACAGCAGCAGCTAACCTTCACCCATCCAATTGATGACCGTGCCAACCGTTGCTCTATCTAATCTTTTTATTATAATGTTGTGATCTAGTGAGATAAATTAATATAGTGCTGGAATAATTATATTAGATACGAGATATTTCTTTAGAAAAACGTTTTAATCGATTTTTAATTGTGTTGTTTATTAATTAGTACATTATTATTGGAATTTGTTATAATATCTTCGTCTAAAAAAATTTCTCTGTTTTTAACTTATTTAGAAGCATGATAATATTATATATTTTATATTATTTTCTTTGTTAAATATAAGATAAATATAATATAAGGTAATACATAGTATTAAACTACTTAGTTTGGGAGCCGAAGGGTTCATTATTTTTACGTGTATTATTATGTCAATATAGATTACAAATTACAATTATTATTTTTTTTAATATTTGAGTTGACTTGTTCTTTTTTGAAGTGAAACTTCTTTATCGGGGTTGGAAAAACATTTAGTGTAACATTTCTTCGTTACGCGCCATCTTTTTCTTATCCCTACCACGCGTGATTATTTATTTCTGTAAAGTTGCATATAGTAAAATATTTTTTGAAAAATAAGGTCATAAAGAAGTTTCACTTCTTACGTGTGTACACTAGTACACGCACACATTTTTTTTTTATTATATTATGATAGGGAAGCGCTTGACCACGATCTCGCCTGATGGTACACTGAGAAAAATTTTCTTTAGCAAAGTACCAATTTAGCTCGGTTAAAAATTATTCTGCTGCATTCAATTAAGACATATTTAAAATATGCATTAAAGCTTTGCTAGTATTATACAAGCAAGTATTGCTAAATATTCTTGGCTATTATTAAAAAAGTACTTATTTATTTCAAAATTACCGACTCGGTCAATATTACCTTTACCGAATTAGGTTCAAAATAGACAAGCTTACGTTATTATTTAATGATAAGCAAGTTATTTAATTTTAGACTTAACCATAGTTGGCTACTATTTACACAGAGTTCGGTTAAAAATAAACAAGCTTACATAATGATTGAATGACAAGTAAATCATTTAAATTTAGACATAATATTATTTGGCTAAAATTAAATAACTTTCTATGATGCATATAACCGTGTTTCTTACTTAAAAACAAACAAGTAACTTATCTATTGGGAGATAAGCACAGCTCGGCAATTAACAATGGAGCGAATACTATTTTTGACCGAGTAACTTGATAAAAATGAAACAAGGAATTGGCTGCGTAGCCCGCAAAGTCAGCCATTTCTATCGAATCATAGTCGAGTGACGAACGTGTCTGTTGAAGCGCCGCCTCAGCACCTACAAGGCAGATTCAAATTTACATTAAAAACTTTTCATCATCATTTTAATTCAAACTATTATAGAAGAGCAAGATGCAGAAGACAAACTATTAGGGCTCAAAAACAGCCATGGACAGCCGTAGAACTAAAGTGGCAAAACTCTACAGAGACGAAGCTAATTGCTGCAAAATAGTTAACTATAGCTCCAATACCTCAATACAATGAATATGCGGCTCTTAAAAAACCCAAAGGATATCTTCTGGTGAGTTCAATTTTTTTGAATTTTTTGTCTGCTTTAGTTTAATTACTTTTGTATAATATTTACTTAGGTTTTTTTTATTTTTTACAGCTAGAAAAAGATTGTGAAAACCAAAGGACAATATATCACTGAAAGCTTCCCCACAATCAAGCCAAAAATATTTGAATTAGTAAGTTACTTCTGATCAAGCAAGATATTGTCATATACTTATTACTTTATTAAATACCTATTACTTTAGTAAATTACCTACATTAGGTAGGATATAGTTGCCATATAATATGTAAAGAGCTTATTGTACTTTAATTTTTTTTTTGGTGCAAAAAATGTTTAAGTTTTAGCATTTATGATCATTTTCCCGACGACGAATGTGAATTATGTTTCAATGAGAATAAATTCAAATGTTTAAAATAACGGTTTTACTTGTTGGGTTGTAATAAAATTCAAAAAGATTACTTATTCTCCTAACTTATTCTATAGTTTTTGCCTAAACTTTTGACTTATAAATACATATAAGTACAATATTTAGATGTAGTAACTTGCTTACATTACCATAATGGTTGTTTGTTTTTTGTAAACAAACCTAAACCACTTTCATTATAGAACAAACTCCAACATCGCGAAATAAAATCAGCTGTTCCGTAGATTTTGGCAGAGTAGATAATTCCACTTTTGTATATGAAACAGCTGATATTTCTTTTACGATGTTGGATTTGGCTTTGGATTAGGTATAGACCTAATTAAAGTTGTTCAGGTTCGTAGTGTGAGTCATTCCTTAAAAGTTTACTCATTATTTATATTTAACCCTGTTATTGTGAAAATTAAAACACAAAATAGTTATTGTTTCTTGACATTGTGAATTGTGTACTATTTTTAAAAGTAGTACTGTAGTAGTATCTAAGTGTAAGTAGTATGTTACTTGAAATGATTGTATCGTGTACTGAATAAAGCTAATTTCATTAATGTGCATGATTTTCTTTCAGTTTCTTATAAGTTTTTGGTGTGTCGGTAAAATGAGTGTTATTTTCCTACATGAACGTTTCATTGGCTTTTTTTCCGACATGCCAAAATTTTGCCCCCTGCACTAATGACAAATGACAACATATCGAACTAGGTAAATATTTTCAGTATGACTGACTTCACATTGCATACAGGGTGTAACAGAAAGGGGTTACACATCTAAGCAGGGCGTGATGTACCTACTGATGAAACTGAACAATTTTCCCAAAGAACATAATGTCAAAAGATGAAAATAATGGAGAGGTTTAATTTTTTTTTCATCTTTCGACCCATTTTCCTTGGGAAACGTTGTTCAGTTTCATCAGTGCATCACGCCCTGTTCGGATGTGTATATCCCCTTTCTGTTACACCTTGTATAGGTTTTACAAACATTCACAGGTCAGCTTATACTGAAAATATATAGCTTAATATGTGTCGTTTGAATTAGTACTTGCAACAAAGTATTTTAGCTATGGTTACCTAATAAACCCGCCTAAGAATACAAAGTAACTTGGCTAAATATACCAATCTTAATTGACTAGAAAGAACAGAGTATATTTAGTTATAGTTAACCAATGAACACGATTGACAGTACCCAGTAACTTGGCTACGTATACAAATTTTTAATTGAGTAGAAGTAACAAAGTAGATTGGCTGTCCCTACCCAATAAATATGATTAACATTATCGTGTTACTTAGCTAGTTTTACGCAACAACTTTGCTAAAAACAACAGAGCACGTTGGGTATTGTTAACAGAGTAACGCGATTCACTATAGTAAGTAGGTAAGTTATATTTACTGAGTGAATAGGTTAAAAGCAACAAACCTTTAATACGTATTTTTTGACCAGCTTAGTGGGTTTATATTACCAACATACGTTAACAAAGTTGACTTGTATAATTTTAGCAACAAACTTTGCAGGCTCCCTCCGAAGCAAGTTACTCGGTTGTAAATAGCAGCAACTTGTTTATTTATAGCCGTCACGTTTTTTCAGTGTAAGCTGCAGAGATGTGGTCTAAGATGGTACACGCTTCCCTAGAAGGTACACGTTCACTCTTCGCTTGAAGAATAAGTCAAGTGAATTTTAAGTTATAGGAAGTTGTAACTTGTTAAATCAACCTCAATATAAACGAAAGCGATATATGAATGGCAAAATGTCAACGAACTTTAAGCCTACTTGTGTCAATAATTATTTATTATTATTTACTACTAGCGGTCCGCCCCGGCTTCGACCGTGGTACATTTTTATGTTTTCTCTCCATAAGAACCATCCTCGTACTTCAAGAAATGTAATAAAAAAAGAATTAACGAAATCGGTTCAGTTGTTCTCGAGTTATGCGCTTACCAACACATTTTGCGATTCATTTTTATATTATAGATAGCTTTCCGCCCGTGATTTCGCCCGCGTTGTTAAAGAAAAATAGTTCCTATTTTCGTAGGTTTTCCGGGATAAAAACCATCGAATGTCATTTCTCAGGTATCAAACTATCTCTGTTTAAAATTACATCCAAATCGGTTAAGCAGTTTAGACAAGAAGAAGAATCAGACGAACATAATATTTACTTTCACATTTATAATATAAATTAACTACTTCCTAATATTAGTAACCTAACTAGATTCCTTCATAAATAGACTATTCAATAAAAATAAAGCTAATTAGTTCCTGAGATGTGCGCATTCAAACAAACAAACTCTTCAGCTTAATTATTATAAGTAGGACGAAATGCAAAGGCCAAAATATATTGAGTTATTTGCTATAAACAAAAAGCCTTGGCCCTGAATACAGTAAGGTTATATAAATCAAGTTATCTATACTAATACTAGCTTACCGCCCGCGGCTTCGCCCGCTTTGTCTCAAACCTAATAAATTATACACTAAAACCCACCTATTAAATACCTCTATCTATTAAAAAAAAACCGCATTAAAATCTGTTCCGTAGTTTTAAAGATTTAAACATACAAAGGGACTTATGGACAGAAAAAGCGTTGTTTTATAATAATGTAGTGAATATAAAGCTGAAGAGTTTGTTTGTTTGTTTGAAAGCGCTAATCTCAGGAAGTACCTTTCCGATTCGAAAAATTATTTCACTGTTAGATAGCACATTTATCGAGCAAGGCTATAGGGTATATACCATCACGCTAAAACCAATAGGAGCGGAGTAATGCGGGTAAAACCGCAGGGCACTGCTGCTTATTCATATATAAGTCTACACCATCTTTATATGTAAATTAAGGACCTTATACTATGGTCATAGGTCGAATTGACCTTCTGCCTTATAAAGCTTTAAAACTCGGAACTTAATGCCTTATTTCTCAATGAAAAATGCAATTTTAAAACGCTTTTTTATTATGTACTAGCATTCCACCCGCAGCTTCGCCCGCGCAAAGAAAAACCCGCATAGTTCCCGTTCCCGTGGAATTTCCGGGATAAAACCTATCCTATTTCCCGGGGAAAAAGCAGCCTATGTCGTTTCTCGGTTATCAAAATATCTCTATACCAAATTTCATGCAAATTGGTTCAGTAGTTAAGGCGTGATTGAGTAACAGACAAACAGACAGAGTTACTTTCGCATTTATAATATTAGTATGGATGTTTGTATGTAACCGACTCCTTTAGTCTTTTGGCCACACTTTAAACGGACAGGTTTGATTCAAACTCTGTACACTTATCAAGGATTGGTTATACAATAATTTCATGAGTTTGAGCGTTTTTTTAACTTCTTAAGTAATTATTTAAATTAAAGTTGATAAAATTACCGGTTTCACTCGCAGATTACGTGATGGCCCATTTAACACTTTTTGACGTTAATTTTCATATGTTATCTATATTTTAAAATTGACAGATATGCAACCTGTCATCCTCAACTGTCAAACCTACGATAACATCACGATAGGTAACAATATTATTATAGATACACTAGCGGTCCGCCCCGGCTTCGCCCGTGGTACCAACATGTTTAAACTATCCTATGTCTCAAGTTGGATCGAACTGCACATGGTGTGCGAATTTTATTATAATCGTTTAAGTGGTTTAGGAGTCCATTGAGGACAAACATTGTGACACGAGATTTATATATATTAAGAAGATTTCAAATAATGACATTAGAAACTAAAATACCTAAGCATTTTTCTTTATTGTTCAATAAGATAAGTAAAAAGAGGCGCCTTTAATCGCAATTATCTTTATATTTTATAATAAATTTTATTTATTTTTTGCTCTAACATGTTTTACAAATTGACGTCTGAGGAACAGTAGGTAATGAGTTTAACATAAAACATAATATACACACATCTGTCAAATTTTTTGTTTTTAAATTATATCAGATTTATCACGACATCAAAAATAATAACATTTCATTATTTATTTTATTAACTAGCGGTCCGCCTCGGCTTCGCCCGTGGTACATATTTCGCAATAAAAGGTAGCCTATGTTCTTACTCAGGGTCTAAGATTGTCTGTGCCAAATTTCATCAAAATCGGTCCAGGAGTTTATGCGTGAAAACCATAAATACATAATTACAAATTACAATTACAAACCTTTCCTCTTTATAATATTTGTATAGATAATTAATATGTGTACGGCTCATGTGTTTTTCCGGTGTATAACCTTTATTACTGTAAAGTTTCATCCAAATCCGTCCAGTGATTTTTTCATAACGGTGCATAAATTTACATCAAACGAACATAGAGCTAGAGCAAGAGCATGCTATTGTGATTTTTTAGTGTAAGTATACAGTGTTGTTCAGTATTAGAAGATTGCATATAATATTTTCGAACGCACTAAGAACAACGAAAGAATGCTCTACACCTGTTTACACTAAAATAATTTGACATAGTGGGGTAAGATTATGCATTGGCTCGTTTGATGTAAATTAACCTCGAAACATACATACATCCATTCTCACAAACTCTCGCATTTATAATATTAGAAATACTAACATATGACTTATATGAGTGTAAAATAAAATAGTCAATATTCAAGGTCATTGACTACAACATCCGGGCCGACAAACTTGTTAAATAATATATAATTTATCCAATACGTAGTCGCGTTTTTATGCATTTAATAATACTAATCATTTGTTGCGTCTGTGCCGAGTGTAAGAAAAATGTGAAGTGACCCCTAGTGGGGTAAGGGGCAGATGCATTATACATCTGTTTCACTGATTGATTTTCATTAGGGACAAGTAGGCGATCAGCCTTCTGTGGCCTACCAGACCGAGACATTTTTTTTTCTTCGTCTCCACCGGGAATCGAACCCAGGACCCCTCGGTGCTACGCTCGCGCGTCAACCACTGTACCAAGGAGGCGCGGCGGTCAGTTAATAATATTACTTTATCGTTATTCCATACCTATTAATTTTAAAATTTCTTCAATACAAATCAACATAGCTTTTTATGTTGTTTGTGGTTTAATATCAAATTAAGAAACCGGGTAATACCCAAGACCCGGGGGTTTTTACTTTTTATAGTTTAATGATGACGCACGTTTTTGTTATTCACAAATAATAATAAACCCATTGAATTACTCGTTGAGTACGGTTAAGCTTCTCCTTATAAATACTGACAAAAAAGCTTACCCATTCTCTTTGAACTGTCTGAAAAAAGCTCATCAATTCTTCGGTTAATCTTTTCTTTATAAACAGACATAAAAAATACCTTTTTTTACTGTTTTGGCAAGAAGATATAACTATTTGCCAGTGTCAATAAAAAAGACTTATTCATTTTTAAAAATTATATTTGAACTGTCAGAAAATGGTTATTCATTTTTAAAACATTTTAAAAAGCTCATTATTTCTTCGGTTAGTTTTTTTTTATAAACATAATGAAGACACAAAAAATATAATTCATTTTTTTAATATTTTTAAACTAAAAAATTAAAAAGGTTATTAACTCCTTAAAGTTATGTTGTTGAGTTTGGTTAAGCTTTTCTTTACAACAAACAACAACTGTCTCTAAAGGTGAATAATTTCTTAAAAAAATACGTTGATTTGTCAGAAGATTTATG
Organism: Colias croceus; assembly: GCF_905220415.1. Taxonomy (NCBI): domain Eukaryota; kingdom Metazoa; phylum Arthropoda; class Insecta; order Lepidoptera; family Pieridae; genus Colias; species Colias croceus. The sequence continues at coordinate 4,997,601 of NC_059565.1, forward strand.
TTATTTATGTGGGAATAGGATAAAATATTAAGATGTATTTCATGATTACTAGTTTTATTTTTAGTCTGTGTTTTTCTATTATTTAATCTGTGGATATGTTATCTGTAGACTGTAGATTTTTGGTTGTCTATGACTTGACTGTGTGTTTTTTGTAATGGAGGATTGTTGAAATGTATTTTTGATATGTAACCGGTGTCTGGGAAATAAATCGATTGGGCGATTTTGGCTTTTTATTTACACTATCCCCACATAATTTGGGGGCTCGTCCGGGATACGGGATGGTGGAATAAAGAAAAAACAGACGAAGACTATGATGCCGGTGATTTAACCTGATTAAGAATTTACGAATTACGAACGAAGACTAAGATTTAAAGAAGCTTATGATTATACGATTACGACTTGAAGACTATAAAACTTTTTATTTACACCATCCCCACATTTATATGTTTATTTTTAATTTTTGTACAATAGTTTATTTATAATTATGATTTTATATGGCCATCTGTACTAATATTATAAAGAGGAAAGGTTTGTAGTTATGTATGTATCTATGTATGGTTTTCACGCATAAACTACTGAACCGATTACAATGAAATTTAGCACACATATAGAGGGTAACTTGGATTACGACATAGAATAGGTTATATCCCGGAAATCCCACGGGAATGGGAACTATGCGTGTTTTTATTTGAAAACGCGGGCGAAGCCGCAGTCGGAAATCTATTACTAATAAAAAGAGTTATATAAACTTACTTAGTACCAAGTTACTATATTATATACTAGCTTCCGCCCGCGACTCCGTCCGCGCGGAAAAATTAAGAAAAATTAAGATTTTTTTTCTACGTATTTTTCCGGGATAAAAAGTATCCTATTTTATGCCCAGGATAAGGATAAGTTTCATCGAAATCGAACCGTTAGTTTTCACGTGATGCCTGAACATACATACAGACAGACAGACAGACAGACAAAAATTTTTATAATCACATATTTGGGCTAGGTATCGATCCAGTAACACCCCCTGCTATTTATTTTTTCAATATTTCTAATGTACAGAATTGACCCTTCTACAGATTTATCTTTCTATCTATCTAATCTATCTATCTTCTAATCTAATCTATCTAATATAATATATAAATCTCGTGTCACAATGTTTGTCCTCAATGGACTCCTAAACCACTTAACCGATTATAATAAAATTCGCACACCATGTGCAGTTCGATCCAACTTGAGAGATAGGATAGGTTTTATGCCGGAAATCCCACGGGAAAGGGAACTATGCGGGGTTTTATCTGAAAACGCGGGCGAAGCCGCGGGCGGAAAGCTAGTTATATGTATATAGATATGTGGTAATGGATATTCAATTAGACTTGTTTTATTTAGATGATTTAATTAGACTTTGAATTGTCATAACATAGTTTAACATTTACCACCGATTCGGAAAGCAGTATCTATGGAGAAGAACCGGCAAGAAACTCCGTAGTTGAAACATTACGGCCATAGTATGATACGTTGCAGTAGGTAGAGTCCTATACGGCGATTAACAATTCTGTCACATACGTCCTTTTGCAGTTGAGTAACTATGTACGTGGTTTTAAATTTAATTGCAAATTATATGAATTTGTTCTGCGAAAATCGTGGGATTTTTTTAACTGGCTTAAAACAAGGTTTTATTTTTTTATTATATATTTAATATTTAACTGACTGAAGTATGATTTTTTTTACTGTAATATTTAAATTATTACGCACACAGTAAACAGTATATTAAAGCGTATAGAAAAATATGTATTTGGTAAAGTTTTCTTTTAAAGTAATGTGTATGTTACTCTACGTATTTCTGAGAAATATTTGTAAAGAGACAAATTTAAGTAAATTACGTAGGTACACATGATTTTCAACGTATATTATAAACCTATACAACTAAGTTTTTGCCCTCGGCTTCGCCCGCGTAATAAAAGGTCATATCATAAAATCGATGTTGCGACGTCAAAAACAGACAAACAAACATACTTTCGAATTTGTAATATTAGGAATTATAAAAATAAAATTACTCTACAAATCAAGAAACCTCCATGTTTTTGAGAACGTCGGTCAATAACAAGTTAAAATAGACATAGTTCATGATATTTGTTTGTCTGTACGTTTACCAACACTACACCTATTTACGCAGTCGGTTAAAATCAATATTTACGTCAATTTGAGTTTTTTCAATTGGCGTCATGTAAATATTTTTTTTCCATACAAATAGGAAGAGTTAGATACATTTTTATTAACATACAAGCTTGGCCTGTAACTGCTCGTATACCCAGATATGTATATCATCTATTTTTGAATAAAATTACATCAAAATTGGTTCACTAGTTCGCATGATAGAGCAAAAAATATATATACATTCAAATATAGATAATATCATCTCGAGGTACCTTCGGTTGATAACCTACGGAGTGATTAAGCATTGTAAAAAATACAGTTGAATTGACCTCTTTCGCTTATAACAAAAAACAGAAATACGAGTAAACCCATGTGACATAGCTTGTATGTCTATTAATAACTTGAGACAGGTAACGGTGTTTATAATAGCTAAATAAATAAAATATAAACAACAGTTATATATTTATAATATCTAGGTGACTTATATTTGAAAACTTGATTGATGTAGTTGTATTATATTGTCAATCAACTTTTGAATGGATTTCACGCCAAAATTTTAATCAAATATTTTGCGTTTAGTAATTACTAGTGGTCCGCCCCGGCTTCGCCCGTGGTACCTATTTCGCAATAAAAGGTAGCCTATGTCCTTTCTCGGGTATCAAAATACATATTTCATGCAAATTGGTGCAGTAGTTTAGGCGTGATTGAGTAACAGACAGACAGACAGAGTTACTTTCGCATTTATAATATTAGTATGGATTATATTAAACGCAGTAATGATAATGTATAGACGGCATTATACAGAAGATTTAGCTTTCCAATGCTACAAAATCCATCAAAAATCGATCGTGTAGTTTTTGAGTTAAAACGAAACAAAGTCAAAAAAATCTTCTCTTTAGAATTAGTATATAGTATACATATATAATGAGCGTTTAAAGTTTAATTTTTAGATAGATACCTGCAATTATTACGGAATACTCACCTGTGCAGTGTGCACACTTTACGATTACACCCTTTTTAATTTTATACGTTTAAAGAACTATTTATTGTTATTAAAGTAAATGGGAATACTGGAATAAAGGTTCATTATATTTTTCTGAAATCTATACTAATATTATAAAGCTGAAGAGTTTGTTTGATTGTTTGTTTGTTTGTTTGAACGCGCTAATCTCGGGAACTACTGGTCCGATTTGAAAAATTCTTTCCGTGTTAGATAGCCCATTTATCGAGGAAGGCTGTAGGCTATATATCATCACGCTAAGACCAACAGGAGAGGAGCAATGCGGGGGAAACCGCGGGAAACAGCTAGTTTTTATAAATGTAGTAAGTAACTATTGTAGTAAGGAAGTAACATCCATCATTTTTATATTTATTTTTCAAACAGCACACATGATTAATTTTCTATGCAACTAAATTTAACTCCTTCTAGCACATGCCATGCTATTACAATGTTCAAACAGAAACAAACAAACATTTACTTATTATAACATGTATATGAGAAATCGTAAAAATTGCTATTTACTGAACAACTTCACAAGTTGGTGTGAAATGATAATGATTATGATGTCTAGAAAATCTTATAATTTGACTAGCTTACCGCCCGCGGCTTCGCCCGCTTTCTCTAAAACGATTTGAGATTTAAACTATCCTATCTCTCAAGTTGGATCGAACTGCACATGGTGTGCGAATTTTATTATAATCGGTTAAGTGGTTTAGGAGTCCATTGAGGGCAAACATTGTGACACGAGGTTTATAATATATAATAATATGTATATTAAGATAATTTTACGCTTTTAAAGCAGCCTCGGTATGGGAGATTATAAATAACTAACTTTCCGACCGCGTTTTCAAAAAAAAACCCGCATATTTCCCGTTCCCGTGGGATTTCCGGGAAACCTATCCTATGTGTTAATCCAAGTTACCCTCTATATGTGTACTAAATTTCATTGTAATCGGTTCAGTAGTAATTGCGTGAAAGAGTAACAAACATACTTACACATAAGTACATCCATCCTCAAAAACTTTCGCATTTATAATATTAGTAGGATAGGATAGGATTTACAATAACAGTAGATTCCAATCGTGTTTTAATAACCATTATTAGAATATTATTTACAAGTGGAAAAATAAAAAACCTTGGAGTTGCTATTGGTAAAGCGCAAACATTTTTTACATTATAATCGACCATATCCGAGTTTATGTCTTGACGTCAATATAAAGTATTTGGGTTTATTCCATTGTCCATCTATACTCTATAATAATATTATAAACCTGAAGGGTTTGTTTGTTTGTTTGAACGCAGGAAATACGGGCTTGATTCGAAAAATTATTTCACTGTTAGATAGCCCATTTATCGAGGAAGGCGCTATAATATCATCACGCTAAGACCAACAAGAGCGGAGCTACGTGCGTAAAACCGCGGAGCACAGCTAGTATCTATTCTAAAAAACAAGATTTCATTGTTTGTTTGAATTGAATAGGCTCCGAAACTACTGAACCGATTTAAAAAGTTCTACCATTAAAAAAATATAATTGTAAATATTAAATTATACATTTTGACGATTTAAAAGCGCGTATAGAAGAAGTCTTCTATACTAATATTATAAAGAAGAGAAGTTTGTAATTATGTATGTATGTATGGTTTTCACGCATAAACCTCTCAACTGATTTTAATGAAATTTGGCACGGACAATCTTTAGACCCTGAGAAAGAACATAGGCTAACATTTATTGCGAAATATGTGCCACGGGCGAAGCCGGGGCGGACCGCTAGTATTTTTGAAGTTATATTTCTTTTGGCGCGATGGAGAAAAATGATGAGAGTGAATTTTTACGATGCGCGCGCACACTGACACCTAAATTTAACAGCATGAAGTTAGTTCTAGGTGGTATGAAAATTGATAACTATGTTCAAGTTGTATATTCTAGTATTTTTTTTTCTATACGCCAAAGAATTATAACTTCTAACGCGTGTACATAAGTACACACACTCTTTTTTTGAGTTTACAATTATACAATATCAAAAGCCTAATCTAGGTCGTTTTAAGTAACTTAGTCTTAACTTAAGTTATCAGTGAAGACGTGAGAGATATAAGTATTCAACACATGTCACACGTATGCCTACGTGATCTAACTTTCACAATGCTTGAAGTTATATCTTGAGAAATACGTTTTAAATTATTTAATAGTGTGCACTGGCTTTATCGTTGTTTTGTATCAATAGAACAATAGTTAAACAAAAATAAAAAATAAAAAAATGTGTTGAACAAAAAATGTGTGCGTATACACACGTAAGAAGAGAAACTTCCTTATGACCTTATTTTTCAAAAAATAATTTACTATATGCATCTTTACAGAAATAAGTCGAATCACGCGTGGTAGGGATAAGAAAAAGATGGCGCGTAACGGAAAAATGTCACGCGTAACGAAAAAATGTTACACTAAATTTTTTTCCGACCCTGATAAAGAACTTCAATAATAATTACGTCTCTCTATTTATATAAGAAAGGTCTTTATTAGATAGTTCTGACATATTTTTATGGCATTTTCAATTTTCACATGAACATGGTACTATGTAGTTATGTACCATAATGTATTTACTATGTAATTCTATACTAATATTATAAAGGTTTTATCGTTTGTTTGAACGCGCTTATTTCAGGAATTATAGGTCTGATTTGAAAAATTCTTTCGATGTTCGATAGCCAATTTGTCGAGGAAGGCTTTAGGCTATAATATATTATCACGTTAAGACCAACAGGAGCGGAGTAATGCTGGTAAAACCGCAGGGCACAGTTAGTAATAAATATATTAAAAATAACCTTAAAAACACGCTGAAACTTATGAAATTATTGTATAAACCGATTTCAAAAATTCTTTCACCATTATAAAGCTGCATCTTTACTGAGCAACATAGGCTATATTGCATTTTCAAAAAAAATTAGAGATCCTTACCAAAAATGCAATAATGTAACCCATGGTGTTAAAAAAATTCAATTCTGTCATCGCGTGCGCTGCGGAATCTATTCCTTGAAGTACGAGGATGGTTCTTATGAAAAAAAACGTAAACATGTAGGTACCACGGGCGAAGCCGGGGCGGACCGCTAGTATACATATAATAAATGCGTAATATATATAAAAATTCAAACCTCGTAAGAACCATATTATAATTCAGATCAAGCCTTGTGATTTGTTTTACCAGACAGCTTGTTATTTCAAAAATAACAATAGGCAATATAAATAAATAATACATTATCTATAAACGCCATCTACCGGTGTCTAAGACTAACTAAGACTAACTAAATAGGTATACTGACTTCTAAAGAAGGTTTTCAAATCGACTGTATTTTTTTTTTAATTTTGGACTGGGTGAACCGATTTTGCTGATTCATTTTTATTTGAAAGCTCGTGCATGTTTTTTATATCTTGCGATTGTAAGCTTATATTTAAATGGAAGATTTTTCTCGATTAATCATCTAATCTTCTTAATATATATAAATCTCGTGTCACAATGTTTGTCCTCAATGGACTCCTAAACCACTTAACCGATTATAATAAAATTCGCACACCATGTGCAGTTCGATCCAACTTGAGAGATAGGATAGGTTTTATCCCGGAAATCCCACGGGTAAGGGAACTATGCGGGGTTTTCTCTGAAAACGCGGGCGTAGCCGCGGGCGGAAAGCTAGTAATATCTATAATATCTAAGTATATCCTAATGCTTAATATTTTATTTTCGCAGTTTAACAAAAACAATACCTAGTAGTTATTCAAAAAAATATCAAAGACTGTAAATTTTTGAATGACAAATTATTAATAATGAAAAAAAAATGTGTGAAATAAATTGTGCTTAAAAAATTCCATGTTCTTTTGAATTCTTAATTTACCTACATACAAATATAAAGAGTGATTTTTAATAAAAAACTATATTGTGATTTTTGACACATAATTATTTTATATTTACATTATATAAGATTTATCATACAAATCTACCTGAAACGTTTTGTATAATTTGAAAAAAAAATATATTATAAGTTTCTTTAAAGAGTGTCAATTAAGTCGAAAGAGCCAAACATAATATAAGAAAAACATTCCCCTCCTTCTGTTAAAGTCGGTTAAACGTCTAGATAAATCCTTGCACGAGATTTATTAGTAAACATGTCGAGGTAACAACGGAACCTTTGAATAATCGGAATAATCAATTAAATTTTATGGTTCCGTAACAATAATTTGTTATATGAAACCTAAGTTAATAGAAATACTAAGTTATTTTTCACATGTAGAGTCTAATGAAGGAAACCAGTAGTTTAACTAAACTAGGTACTTATATACCTTTATCTTTAAAAAAAAATGTAATAATCCTTAAAAAAGGCATAATTTTTGAATAAAAAATGAATCGAGCGAAAATGTTACAATTACATAACTGTCTTGTACATCGAAAGAAAAAGACCCAATAAATCATATACTAAAGTTCCATTTTGATTATATGTGTGACTGTTTTAGAATATTAATGCAAATTCACATAAAATTTAGGGAGCCTCCTCTTAACTACGTAAAACTCATTAATATAAGTAATAATTTTACAAAATATATAGAAAATTGGACAATTCATCCATAATAATTCGATTGCAAATATTTCTTGTAATAGTATAGATGTGTTCATAATATTACATTATATCTGTGCCTTAGCATAATTATACATAAGTACTTAACTAGCAAACCGGGCGAACTTCGTTTCGCCACCAGAGACACCTTTTCTTTGCTAAAAACCTCACGGAGCCCGAGACCTTTCCAACGAATGCAAAACCGTGGAAATCGGTTCGTTCTGGAGTTATAGCGTCAGGAAGGAAAACCCCACTTATTTTTATTTAGTAGATTAATATAATACAATATAGTTTTAAATAAATGTATGGGTAAATATATTTTTAAATCCGACTCGCTCTTGACCCCTTTTTATCAACTGACGACCATAAACACTATGGAATATAAATTATACTTAAATGGTACGCGGAATGCCAAAGGAATCTTGCAAATCAGTTTATAAAGGGATAAATAATTAAATAATACGCTTTTTTACATATCTATACTAATATTATGAAGCTGAAGAGTTTGATTGTTTGTTTGAACGCGCTAATCTCATGAACTACTGGTCCGATTTGAAAAATTCTGGCGGTGTTAGATAGCCCATTTATCGAGGAAGACTATAGGCTATATAATATTAACAAGCTTAGACCAATAGGAGTGGAGCAATGCGGGTAAAACCGCGGGGAATAGCTAGTGACACTAGGTATTGGAGAAAATTTTGACAAAAATTATCAAAATTTCTCATAAGTCATAACTACTTAGTTATGTACTTTTTAGTAATTTATTTTAAGAATAATGTGTCATTAATTACATAATACGTGAATAATATCCAAGCATAGTTTATGAATGTGCTAACATTATATGAATAGGTGCTAAATCGTTTTATTATAGTCCGTTGAATGAAAAGCAGTAAAAAACATAGGTTATATTTCACACCCATATTTACAAGATGGCGGCCGTAGATTGGTTTTTCCCACAAATATGAATCTCTTTACAGTCAAGAGCGTTGGCCGACGTTGGCCCAACAAATGATCGTCGATGTTTGCCGCCAATAATATAAAGCTATCAAATCAAATCAAATCTGTTTATTTGCTCGTATATCTACCTAACTACACTAATATTATAAAGAGGAAAACTTTGTTTTTTTGATTGTAATGAATAGGCTCATAAACTACTGGACCGATTTTAAAAATTCTTTCACCATTCGAAAGCTACATTATCCACGAGTAATATAGAGTAGGTTTTATCCCGGGAATTCCACGGGAACGCGGGTGGAGCCGCCGGCGGAAAGATAGTGGTCATATAAAGGTGTTATAGCCATATGGCTATTATAGCCTTCCTCGATAAATGGTCTATCTAACAGTAAAATAATTTTCAACTCGGACACGTGTTTCTTGAGCGTGTTCAAGCAAACAAAGGGTTCTGCCCCCCTAGCCAAGTGGCTTTCTGTTAGCGTAGCGTTCAATAGAATAGACTACGAATGTATGAGATTGACATAAGCTGTAGATACGTTTATCTACAGCTTATGTCAATCTCATATATTCGTAGTCTATTCAATTGAACGCTACGCTAACAGAAAGCCACTTGGCTAGGGGGGCAGTCCCGTCCGACTAGGGCCCTTCCGGCCTCCTCCACTCAAGCGACAGCCCAAGCCGAGGTTCGAGATCCCCTTCAAGGGGGGACGCCCTTGTGCATGTCGCTACCAGGGTGAACCTTCAGTTCACCCCCGCGACGGGTTAAAATGTAGAAGCCCTTCTGGCTAACATTGAGAGACACCACACAAAAAAAAGGATCAGTTTTATATATAATGTTTAATATAAATAAAAAATAATGATTTCCTCAATTAGATGTAGGTACTTTGATTATAATAAACCATTTATGATATTTTTTTTCTGTAATATATACTTAAGTTAATGAGATATGTTTTAAAAAAGTCCATTGTACTTGTAGTTTAGATCTTTATGAGTCGATTTTCTTGGAAATATTTTTATCTCATATAATATTAATAATAAATTATGTACTAAAAACGTCCTCGAGAATTACCAGTATTATAAAAAAAGAAAAACGAAATCGGTTCTCAAGTTTATGCGCTTACCAACACATTTAGCGATTGATTTTTAATTTTTTAGTATAGAGATAATCCTATCCTACTAATATTATAAATGCGAAAGTTTGTGAGGATGTGTGTGTGTGTTTGTTACTCTTTCACGCAAATACTACTAAACCGATTACAATGAAATTTAGCACACATATAGAGAGTAACTTGGATTAACATACAGGACAAGTTTTATACCGGAAATCCCACGGGAACGGGAACTATGCAGGTTTTTCTTTGAAATCGCTGACGGAAAGCTAGTTTTTATTATATCTGGATAAGATAACTAGGTCTCCGCCCGCGGCTTCCCCCGCGCAGTCAAAGTAAAACCCGCATAGTTCCCGTTCCCGTGGGATTTCCGGGATTGCATCATTTTCCCAGGATAAAAAGTAGCCTATGTCCTTTCTCGGGTATAAAAATATCTTCATACCAAATTTCAAATTGGTTCAGTAGTTATGGCGTGATTGAGTAACAGACAGACAGACAGAGTTACTTTCGCATTTTTAATATTAGTATGGATTATACATTAGCACACAGATAGTTTTATCCAATTATAATGAACTAGCTTTCCACCCGCAGCTTCGCCCGCGCAGTCAAAGAAAAACCCGCATAGTTCCCGTTCCCGTGGGATTTCTGGGATAAAAACTATCCTATTTCCCGGGGTAAAAAGTAGCCTATGTCCTTTCTCGGGTATCAAAATATCTCTATACCAAATTTCATGCAAATTGGTTCAGTAGTTAAGGCGTGATTGAGTAACAGACAGACAGACAGACAGAGTTACTTTCGCATTTATAATACTAGCTTACCGCCCGCGGCTTCGCCCGCTTTCTTTAAAACGATTTGAGATTTAAACTATCCTATCTCTCAAGTTGGATCGAACTGCACATGGTGTGCGAATGTAGTTTAGGAGTCCATTGAGGACACACATTGTGACACGAGATTTATTAAGATTAGTATGGATTAACGACTCAGATCTTAATCTAAATGTAACTAACTACTTAATAAATGCCAAATCTTAACCTCTTTTATTTATTTAAAAATATATTATCAAATACAAATACTTCAACATTTTTTTAAATACAGTCTGTCTTTATTTCGTTTAAGGGCCGATTTTTCAATCCTTGTTTAAAATTTATCCGTCCAATAAAGTATTACACGAACAGATTAAAATGTCACCTGTAAACTGTCAAATACGAACAATTAGAATATATTTTTGAAATGGTAGTATAATACGTTATTCGATGAATAAGTTTTATCCAAAGAATTGAAAAATCAGCCCTAAGTGTAAAAAATACAGATAATTACCTGTATTAAAATTGTATTTTTTATCTTGAGTTCATTTCCCACGACTTATAGATTTTTTTCTGGTCTCCTTTTTTAATTATTTGTACTAAAATTATAATTTTTTTTGCTTGTTGTTACTTAAGTATTTAACTAACTGAATGAATTATTATTTTAACTAGTATAATATATTGTATATTTTTTCATCCCAGGTCAAGCCAGATGAAGCCGGTATGAGTTTGTAACTTCTAAACGGCTGAACCGATTTGAATGTAACTTTTTCTTACTGATAAATGAAATTTATAGCTGAAATTTTGTTTGTTTTTCATATACTTATAGTTATTTAATTTATTTTCAGATCATGTCCCGGCATCAAGAAGCTGTATCTTTTGGCTAGACCGAAAAAGAACAAAGATCCAATAAAACGATTGCAGGAACAATTTGATGATGTGGTGAGTTATTTTTTTAAATTTTTCGTAATAAATAATTGTATGAATTATTATCGATGAAAAAAAAATAATTAGTCGGATTAAAATTTTAAAATATATGTTATGTACTTACTAATAAGCTGAAAAATATATAACAATTGTTATATTATGTATAGGTAGATTATACATAACATGTTTAAAACGTGAAACAAAAAGGAAAACGTAGGAATATGGCTAAAGTTACCATAGATATTTTATAGTAAAAAAGACGTATGGCACTCGGGGACTGCCGCGGTAAAGCTATTGCATGCTATGCCTTCAAGCCACACCTCCCGTCGGAGTGGGGAGCGTGAGGTTTTTTCGTTACGGAATTTCTCGATTCGGTCCCCGCGCTCAAGGCCCGCGATAGAAGCTATGCAATAGCTTAAAAATATATTGCTCTAGTGGCACAATCCAGGGAGGAAACAGGGGACTACGTTAGTATGGAAAAACGGCTCTATTGTTTGCTCTTAAATCTTCTTACATTTTCTTTCCTACCAGGTTGCCTGGCAGAGATTGCTATGTAACAATAAGACAGCCTATTGTGCAAAATATCTTATTAGATTGTTCTAGATTTCCTTACATTGTTTTGTAAAATAAATATTATAAACTCGATTTCCGCTCGCGGGTTCGCCCGCGTTTGCAAAGGAAAACCCGCATAGTTCCCGTTCCCGTGGGATTTCCGGGATAAAAACTATCCTATGTGTTAATCCAAGTTACCCTCTATATGTGTGCTAAATTTCATTGTAATCGGTTCAGTAGTTTTTACGTGAAAGAGTAACAAACATCCATACATTCATACATCCATACATCCATACAAACTTTCGCATTTATAATATTAGTAGGATATTAGATATTAGATAGATTTCCGCCCGCGGCTTCGCCCGCGTTTGCAAAGGAAAACCCGCATAGTTCCCGTTCCCGTGGGATTTCCGGGATAAAAACTATCCTATGTGTTAATCCAAGTTACGCTCTATATGTGTGCTAAATTTCATTGTAATCGGTTCAGTAGTTTTTACGTGAAAGAGTAACAAACATACATACATCCATACATCCTTACAAACTTTCGCCTTTATAATATATATTAGATATTAGATAGATAAATAAATAAACCTTTTTCAGCTCTACGACAAACTGCGCAAAATCCAACCAGACTTTATCGACAAAATACAGGTTGTAGAAGGTGAAATCAGCCAGACAAATCTGGGCATCAGTGAACAGGACAGACAAATGATTACTGATGAGGTATGTGTATTGTAGTTTTGATCGTCTGGTGGATTTGTCGCAGGCAAATTGTATAATTTCGACGTTTACAAACGCTCGGCATTTTGTAATATGCTGAGGATTTACTTTTTTGACACGTCCACAAAAAGACGGTTGCGTGCCGACGGGTCCCCGTCTTGCGGGGCTCCTATTTCTGATTACGAATTCTCGACATATTAAAAAATGCTGACCGTTTGTAAACAGCAAAAATATAATACAATTTGCCTGCGAAAGATCATAGGTAAAAGTTTTGTCATCACTTACGGCCCTCTATCCTGTAGCCCTCTTTTTAAAACTAAATTAATCATAATAATAAACCTTTCTCGAGAAACACTATTAAAAAAAAATAACACCCGTTGCGTATTTCAATAAAACAAGCATACCTACAAATAAAAAGTCTATTTGCGCTATTTTCTGACTGTCCCTATCTACCTATGCTTAGATCTACAAAACTACGCAACGGATTTAGATGACTTTTTTTCTAATAGATAGAGTGATTCAAGAGGAAGGTATATTAATATTGCGATAAAATCCGTAAAAAGTCAATTTCTCTCGTGAAATTAAAAAAACATTATAATTTTTTAACACCCAGATGGAAACATTACAATTTTTTATATAATATCTTCCAGGTTGAATTCATATTCCACGGCGCGGCTACAGTACGTTTCGACGAGGCTCTCAAAACAGCTGTGTCTATCAATGTTCGAGGCTCCCGGGAGATGTTAGCGCTCGCCAGATCGTGTTCCAAGTTACGAGCTTATGTGCATATATCTACTGCCTATAGGTATGTTTAAAATTTTTTGATTTTGATTTTTTTTGAAACCCGCATAGTTCCAGTTCCGGTGGGATTTCCGGGATTGCGTCATTTTCCCGGGATAAAAAGTAGCCTATGTCCTTTCACGGGTATCAAAATATCTCCATACCAAATTTCATGAAAATTGGTTCAGTAGTTTAGGCGTGATTGGGTAACAGACAGACAGAGTTACTTTCGCATTTATAATGTTAGTAAGGATAAAACATTAATTGAAATTAACACCTTATTTCATGGCAGTAATGTTCAAAATCTATTGTATCGCTCGTTTTAAAACTCTGCCTTAAACACGCGAAGCAGTGTTTTGTTCCGGTCAAACATTTTTGAACGTGATTGTGAACTTATGTTATACTGGCACTGCCAAATACCAACAAAACCTTTTGGAAATTAAAGATATAATTATGAAACGCGATTATATTTAATTTATCTTTATTTTTAATTATCTTTAATTTTGAGGATAACTCCAAGCGGCTATGCAATTCATCGAACAGTCTTTTTGGTATACTGCTTGAATGTGGACAGTTAAGTGGCTTTGAAAACAATAGAAAAATCAAATTGAATTCACACAACAAATTAAAAAATATCTCAAATTAAGTAGGTTCATTAAACGCACTAAATCAGTTATTAGAAATAGATTTTCATTAAAATGTAGCACAATTGCAAATTAAAAATAATAGCCTTTTGAAAGAGTTAGATAGATATCATAGGGAGTTAGAACATTATAAAATGATAATATATGAAGTGGAAACTACGGAACTTAAGGAGAAAATAGACTCCTTAAATCTCGCGTTAAATCAAATATAAGACAATAAAATCATCAAAACCAATTCATTAGTTTAGCGTGAAACAGCAAACAGACAACCTTCCAAACTTACAATTATAATATTATATGAATTATGAAATGTATTATATTTTATTACAGTAATTGCACACAAAAAGAGATTGAAGAGAGGTTCTACGACAGTCCGCTAGATGGCGATAAGCTGATAGACCTTGTAGAAAATATGGACGAAAATGTCATCAAAAACATCACTCCAGGGTATGTATTTATCTTTATTAAAATAATAGAACATTTACACATAATTTAAATGACTAAAAAATGAAATTTTCCACACCAAGAAATTTATTTTTAAAAACACATATTACGTATTATATATGCATAATATTCATGTTTGTATGTATGGGTATGCACCCACACATACATAATATTACAACATGAATATTATAATAAAACATAACTTTGTGATTTTTTTTAAAATACTAAGCGGCATTAATACAATATAATATAACATTACTATTAAAAAAATCCTATTTTTTGTTATTTTGAACTGTTTTGAACAAAAGGTGGTGCTTTTGTTCAAAATAACAAATAATAGGCGTTTTTTACCACAAGTACATCAAACTCTATTTATTTCCTAAAAATAATGTACCTAATAATTATAATTTCCAACAGCAATACTAACTATAAACAACTTTGCTCTATCGACAGTAAATATTATAAGATAGGTACTCTATTAAATTTTTTTTATTGTATATATTTATCTTATTTTTTCAGGCTTCTAGGTGACTACCCAAACACATATGCGTATACAAAAGCAGTGGCCGAAGACATAGTCAGGAAGCACTCTACAGGTCTACCTGTAGTATTATTCCGACCATCTATCGGTATGTATTATATTAAACTATTTATTTTATAAGTATTCATTTTAAATTATCATTTTGCTCTGGCAGGATGACAAGACGGGGTGACGAAACCCGCCTTCGGCCTTATGGTCGAAATATTACTAGGTACTTTGAAAATTTCTCATTTAAAAAGCATTTGAAATTTGAATGCTCTAAAACTAAATCAAATGACTAGATGCCGGCAGCTTCGCCTGCGTAACCAAAGAAAATAAATAGTTATGGTCATCATACAAATCACGTTTTTAATATAGCGTCAGTCATTGGTATTCATTACAAATTTATTTATAAAACATTCCATTAGTCAGTTTTAAACCGGGGCCCCAAAATAAGTTTGAGAATCCGGCCTCTGCCGCATCTGTTGTATATTCAAAATTCCAATTAGAAAATGATATGAAAAATTGTGTAAAAAAATAGTGCTGGATTTTGCCCCTGTTTAAAGGCCCCGTTTCCGTATTCTTGTATATTTTAAGACCAGAACTTTTCGAAAAAATGTATTTTTATTGTATTTGTTCAACAGTTATAGCAACAGCCGAAGAGCCTGTGGCCGGATGGATTGACAACGTTTATGGACCGACTGGGGTGAGTTTTTAATCGTCATATTGTTCTATCTTTTCTTATAGTTTTAAGGCATCATAGTGTCAAGTAAAAAAAAGACCAGAAAATAATTTTTAGGTTGTTGTTATCATAATTTCACTTGGTTGCGTGGTAGATGTTACTGATTAGTGATTAGTATAAAGCCGCCTTCTGTGCTCTTTTTAGCACTTAATTTATATTTAATAATTTGCATGGTGCGACGTTATATTATGCCATGTTTATACAAAAATAGAATTAAGTATGAAGTATTGTGGTTTTTCTTTTTGAATTTTGTCTTGGCAGAACAATGTTTTTGAAGTAAAACTTCTTTAGGCACGTTGAGAGTAAATTTTCGAGATCATGTTATGGTAAACAATCACGTTACTAAGGCAACGATTTTGGTAGGTATCTTTGAATTTTCCAAGAAGTTTCACTTCTGAGACGTATGCTCAGCATTTTTTTAAAGTGAAACTTTTATTACATCGTCTCAAACTTTTTGGTATGTGTAGCGCACTTCGTTACGCACGATACGTACAATAATTATCGTACAAATACGATAAATTTTTAGTTAAAAGTCTATAGTGTGAAAAAAAGTTTCACTTTTACCGTGGTTTCATAAAACCACACAACATTTTTTTCTTTATTGAAGAAGAAGAAGAAGAAGTGTCAAATAAATGAATTCGATATTAAAAATCGCGTAGGTGGTGGTGGGCGCGGCGGTGGGGCTGCTGCGCGTGATCAACTGCGAGGTGCGCGCGGCGGCGGACCTGGTGCCGGGCGACATGGTGGTGCGCGCGTGCGTGGCGGCGGCGTGGCGCGCGGCGCGCGGCTACTGCGAGCACGCGCCCGGTGACGCGCCGCCCTTAGTTTACAACTACGTGTCCTCGCCGCGCAACCCGCTCACGTGGCGTGAGTGCTTTTAACCCATTGAGCCCCTAACGGCCCGATCTTTTCTTTTTTTTAGTGGGAATATCTTGCATAGATATCCACGGCCTCCGGGGAAGAGGCCGTGGGTTATGTCGGATTCCTACCGACCAAAACTCCACTGTCCGTCAAGTCACATAAACGACGGGGCCACGGGTATAGGTAGAATTCGTCCGTGACCCGATCTGGACCCCTTTTTTTAAAAAAAAAAAAAGGGGTCCAGATCGGGTCTGGACTCTGGACCCCCAGACAAATGGCTTTCTATTGGCGTAACATTCAATTAAATAGACTACGAATGTATGAGATTGACGCAAGATTGACGTAAGCTGTAAATAAACGTAGCTTACGTCAATCTCATACGTTCACAATCTATTCTATAAAATTTTACGCTAACAGAGCCACTTGTTTAGAGCTACGTGACCACGAAACAATAGATTTTCTATTGTGTCTGTGATTCCAAGGGCTGAGTTATTAAGCTATTGCATAGCTTCTATCGTGGGCCTTGAGCGCGGGGACCGAATCGAGAAATTCCGTAACGAAAAAACCTCACGCTCCCCACTCCGACGGGCGGAGGTGTGGCTTGAAGGCATAGCATGCAATAGCTTTACCGTGACAGTCCCCGAATTCCACACGTCGTTTTTTTATCTAAGAGTGGGCAAACAGGCTTGTAGAGCGCCTGATCGTAGGCGAGTCCACTGCCCTATATAAAGTTTTTATGTTCGATGAGTTCGTTGTTGTCTAGGGAAGAATCTTATGAAAGAAAAACTTTGAGATAAAAATAAAAATAAATGAGAAACGTATATTTAAAATTCACGATCATGTCGAGTACACCTATCATAGTTTTAAGAATACGTACTAAAATGGTTAAAAAATACGCGTATTCACACGATTAACGTTGTCTAGCAATACACTTTCACCCAACACATAAATAAACTCACAATATTGGTGTCAAAATGAAAGCCAAACCACTCCACAGAACAATACATGAAACTGAACGAGATCCAGGGCCTCAAGGTGCCGCCCACACAAGCGCTGTGGTGCTACCTGCTGGTGCTGACGCAGACGGACCTGGCCTACGCGATATACTCCTTCTTCCTGCACTGGGTGCCCGCCTACATTATAGATGCGATCGCTGTTGTTATTGGCAAGAAACCTATGTGAGTACACTTGTGTGAAATAAAGTACAAAACGAAACAGTACAAAAAAATGATGTGTGGTTTTATGAAACCACGGTAAAAGTGAAACTTTTTTCACACTATAGACATTTAACTAAAAATTATCGTATTTGTACGATAATTATCGTACGTATCGTGCGTCACGCGTAAGTAGTGATAGTTTGAGACGATGTAATAAAAGTTTCACTTTAATAAAAGTATGATAATATTATGTTAAATAGGTGATTATCGCTTACTAGCTGCTCCACGCGGTTTCACCCCCGTGGCTCCCGTCCTGTTGGTCGTAGCGTGATGATATATAGCCTATAGCCTTCCACGATAAATGAGCTATCTAACACCGAAAGAATTTTTCAAAATCGGACCAGTAGTTCCCGAGATTAGCGCGTTCAAACAAACAAACAAACTCATCAGCTTTATAATATTAGTATAGACTAGCTTCCGCCCGCGACTCCGTCCGCGCGGATGTCGGTCTTCGCGTGGATGGTTTATTTCTTCATTTTGAGTAACTCTGACAATGATATCTTATAAATATATATTGGACCCAAATACGGCTAGGCCTATAATAATACGCAACGTGTGTTCGCGGTTCTACAGAACAACGTCTATGGATAAAACTGAAAAGATTAATTTTTTTCTACGTATTTTATTTAAAAAGTATCCTATTATACGCCCAGGATAATAAGGTATAATTATACCAAGTTTCATCGAAATCGAACCGTTAGTTTTCACGTGATGCAGACAGACAGACAGACAGATAGACAGACAGACAAAAATTTTTTTAAACACATATTTGGGTTTGGTATCGATCCAGTAACACCCCCTGGTATTTATTTTTTCAATATTTTCAACTTATTTTCAATGTACAGAATTGACCCTTCTACAGATTTATTATAATATTATGTATAGTTACAAATACAATGAAATGAGATGACAGAGAGAATTATGAGTTTAATGAATAAACCAATTTACGGTGAAAACAATATTAATATGTTAATTATTATTATTATGCATACAATATATTTTATTCCAATAAGAACGACCGCTCGCCACACTGGACACGTCCGCTCGCATCAAAATTCATAAATTTTATGCGTCGCGCGGCGCTTTTTTTTTTTTTTTTTTTTTTTTGTGTGGTGTTTCTCAATCGCGCGGCGCGGATCGCAGTCCTTATATAGGAGTCGTGGCAGGCGTGGCATCGTGCGGCTCTCGTGTGACGCAAACGGTTCAAGCCAAATCCGACTTTCGGAGCTACATGTTACGGCGCTGAATCCACTGCGGTATAGAACAACGTCTATGGATAAAACTGAAAATTTTAGTTTATTTTTTTTTCTACGTATTTTTCCAGGATAAAAAGTATCCTATTTTACGCCCAGGATAATAAGGTATAATTATACCAAGTTTCATCGAAATCGAACCGTTAGTTTTCACGTGATGTCTTCACATACAGACAGACAGACAGACAGACAGACAGACAGACAGACAGACAGACAAAAATTTTTTTAATCACATATTTGGGTTCGGTATCCATCCAGTAACACACCCTGCTATTTATTTTTTCAATATTTTCAATGTACAGAATTGACCCTTCTACAGATTTATTATATGTATAGATAAGCGACTTGAAAACGGCTAATTATTCGTATGAGTAAGAAAAATCTGTAATAAAGATAGTTTTGTTACGATTCAAAAATGCTCTACCGAATTTAAAAATACTGTTTCCATTATAATATACATTAATTACACCCTTTTGCTTGTTAAAAGGACATTAAAAAGTAGTTAAAAATGTTTATGACATGATTTGCGCCATAATATACAGCTTCCTTGCAACGTGAAACACACACATACAACAATATTGTTAATGTTATTTTCCTTGCACAGGTTGAAAAAAGCGTACAGAAAGATTGAGAAGTTCTCAGCAGTGATCAGCTACTTCGCGACCCGACAGTGGAAGTTCAGCAACCAGAACGTGCAGGATCTCTACGGGGAGATGTGCAAAGCTGACAGACACAATTTCAACTTTAACATGGCGGAATTAGACTGGGATTTGTATTTCCACAATCACGTGCGAGGCATTCGATTGTATCTTTTGAAGGATCCCTTGGACACCGTACCGCAGGGCTTGAGGAAACAGAACATGCTGAAATTGGCTAATTACCTACTTATTGCTGTGCTAGGTTTCGTCCTTATACGAGTAATGTGGTGGATCACGAAGCTTGTTGTAGGATTTTAGAGGCCCCGTTTTGGGGGCCTCTTAAATGTTTTTGTAATTATCATGTATGGATAGGAATTGTAAATGTATCTGTAAGTTGAACACAGTAATATTTATTACGGTTATTTGTAGGTAACTAGAATTGCTGATAATGACAAATGGTAAACTAAATTGATGTTACGAATGTATGTTTAAAGATATTTATTTTACTGTATAGGACAGATTATTTATCATATTGTGTTTAACAGGAATTAAAAACTAGTATATATTAAAAAAAATATATAATCTGTGTTACCTGACCTGTAGGTTTTATACGGATACAGTGTTTTATTGGTAAAAAAAACATGCTTAAATCAGTATCTCGATAACATTCTGTCTCTTTAGTTTTTAATATTCGGAGATGGCAGTATATATTATTTATTTAACACACTTGGATATTTAAAAATCAACTCTTAATTAATAGGAATGGGTGTGAATATGCAATATTTAATAACCAGGAAGTAATTTGTGTTTATAATTATATTAAATACTTAAATTAAGGCCGGTGTAGGCTCGGTCTATGAAGGTTGTGTAAAAGACTTAATATGTAGATTAACATTAGTTTTTTTATGAGTTACTTGGACTTTGAAATACTTTATCATTATAATATATATCTATCATCAGGTTTAGTAAATATTTAATTTTTTTAAGTTTTTGACACTTTAATTATGTGTCTATGCAACAGAAGACAAAAGCAACAAATTAAAAATCATGAAAATTCAATTAATTATTTTACAAGTGTTGTAACTAATACGACTTTTTATATGCTAATAAGTATGACGTCACATGCTTAGAACATATTATGTACATACATTTTTAGATATAGCTCAATCTATGCTCTATGGTGGTGTTATTATGTGTCTATGGGTGATAGTTCATCTACAATATCTATAAATATAAACATAATTATAGATCTGTCTGTTTGCTCGATTTCGCGGCTGAACCACAGCAACAATTTTGATGAAATTTCGAATGTAATAAATTTGAAATCATTTTTTTTCAATATTTTGTTTAAATAAGTAGTTTAATTGTTTAGAAAATGAAAGAAAGTTTTTATCTTTTCGTTTATTATATTTATAACTTTCTATTGCAATATTTTTTGAACCGATGGTAACAACTTCAAACTCAAACATTTATTTATTCAATTAGACTTCTTCTAGAAGCACTTTTAAATCGTCATAACATAGGTTTACTATTTACCACTGGTTGGGAAATTAAATATTCTATTTATTCATATAACGGTGCATTTACATCAAACGAGCGAAAGGTCATTCTAACCCCACTATGTCAAATAATTTAGTGTAAACAGGCGTAGAGCATAATTTCGTTGTTCTTAGTGCGTTTAAAAAGATTCTATGCAATGTTCTAATACTGAACAACTCTGAATACGTTTCTTTTACACTAAAAGATCACGAAAAAATGCTCTAGCAGCTAGCTCTATGTTCGTTTGATGTAAATGTACCGTAAGAAGAAAGAAAGTCCAGGGCCAGATTGAAACTCATAGAGCCCCAATTTATAATAAATCTTTATTGTGATACTTTTGCTCAGTAATGTTTAAGGTGTTATTATTATGTTTAAATTAAGTATATTAATTGCCATTTTATTGTAATAAAGATGATTTATAATAATTTTGTGTTTTATTTTCACGCCTACAATTACTATACTATACCTATAACTCATCAAATAAATACAATTATTTTTATACTTTTTCACACGCTATTTACTCAAACATTCATTTTATCAACTAGATTTTACTTAGAAGCGCTTTTGAAGTGTCAAAATACGAAAAAGAAATAATTTCCAAACGACCGGGCCAATTTCAAAACTAGCTTTCTGTCCGCGGCTTCGTCCGCTGTACCTATTAACTTAAAAAAATATACTTAAAGCTTCCTCTTGAACTCTTTATCTAATAAAAATACATCAAAATTGTACCTATGTAGTTTTAAATACCTAAGCATACATAGGGACAGCTGCAGCGGGATGACTTATTTTATTTAGTTATGTACTTCATTATCTTATTTTATCATATTATGATTCTAAGATATGAATTTATTTGTTCTTTGTGTTTTCATAACATAATCAAATATGATTATTAAAAAAAATAATAAAAGAGACACTCCACAAAGCACTCTTTCCGACCACAGCTTACAAATAAAAAAATCAACAAAACGTCATAAAAATGTACATGACATGACCATTTACAAATATATTCTGATCGTATTTATTTTTGATAATTTACATATAATAAAATCTGATTCAGGTATTATAGTTTTAGATAAAGGTATGAATATATCTCCTTGTGGTATTGGTTTGGAGTTTTTTGTGGTGTTAAATGCAAAGGAAGATAACAATGTGGAATTGAATGGAGACCAATGTTTGGTGGATGATGATGGTGGAGTTCTTGATATTATTGGCAGTTGCAATGGATTTATTCCTGAAGGTAATGTCCTTATCATGATAGAATAAAATAAGAGCCAGCGCGCACGAGCAACTTTGTCTCCGCAACTATTTTGTCTCTCCCATCAATTGTATGGGGAGTTGCGTCGCTCCGTGCGCGCACTTTCATACTAGCCCATGGGTGGGAGAGACAAAATAGTCTTTCCCACCCATGGGCTATTTATAATCTCCGCAACTATTTTGTCTCTCCCACCCATGGTCTAGTATGAAAGTGCGCGCACTTAGCGACGCAACTCCCCATACAATTGATGGGAGAGACAAAATAGTTGCGGAGACAAAGTTGCTCGTGCGCGCTGGCTCTAAAGAAACATTTGTTACATGCAAAAGTTTGTCTATCTGTCACGCCAGCCGTGGCATTGTAGAACGGTGCATTTACATCAAACGAACATAAAGCTAGAGGTGGCTAGCAAGAGCATTCTCCCGTGATCTTTCAAGTGTTTACGAAAATTCAGTGTTGTTCAGTATTAGAACATTGCAAAGAATCTTATAAAGCGCACTAAGAACAACGAAAGAATGCTCTACGCCTGTTTACACTAAAATAATTTGACAAACTGGGGTTAGAATAAGCATTTGCTCGTTTGATGTAAATGCACCGGAAGATGAAAGCCTTTGTTAGTGGATAAAGCCGCGAAGCACAGATAATAAATAATTAAAAATCAACAAATGGTTTACATATATTGAACGCACAACATAACATTATTATTTTGTTATGTACATATAATATAAGAAAATAACTCACTATTCAAATTTTAGTGTAAATTATATTTTAAATATGTCGAAAAATACTTTATTTCAGCTTTATAATTTATATTTATTAGTAGTAGTATAAGTGTATTTTATGTGAGAATAATATAATTTCTCAGATTTGTTAAGTTAAAAAAGTCTATGGAAAATTACATAATTATTAACGCCTTCTCGATAAAAAATCTATTTCAGGTACAAAAAGAACATTTTCTCTAATAGCTCCCATTATAAACCCGTATCAAAGACGAGGATATTGCTCCATCTACGTTGATTCTAAATCATCTCGCAAACAAACAAACAAGAGAGAAATAGTCAACATCAATTTTGATACAACAGTCAAACATACAGACCCTAATAATCCAAATCTGAAAGTTTGTAAAGAGAAAGACGAAGACCCTTTAAACAATTGCGCACCAGTTGACTGTGATAGTTTTTATAACGGAAAAAGGTCTTACTACCATCCAAAATATAAACGTTGCATAGCACAGCCTCAATGTATTTCAACAAAAGAAACTCCCGATGTTATTTATAATCCTAATTCTAACGAATGTATAGAAGATTCTATAACACAGGAAGATATCGATTTCATTAAAGAAATAGACGCAAAACCAAGGCTTGCGAAAGACGTTCTTATTTTACAAAATCTGCATAATAATTCGGATGTTGTAGAATCTTATGTGAATGCAGATGAACTTAAAAGGAGAGCTAAGAATAAAACCAAGACCTTAACAAAAGAGGAAATACCAGATGAGTATTATATTAAAGTACTAATGAAAGACTGCTTTGTGGGTCATAAAGCACCGTTGTTTATCTTAAGTCTAGTTATATCTATACAGTGTTGCCTTATCTGCGTCATGATGTACTGTTTGACCAAAACCTGTGGCTGTTTCAAAGATAAGAAAGTGGTAAGAAAGTTTTTCAACTACCACCAAGACGTATCAGTCACGACACCACTAATAAACACTAGTAACATAGATACAGAGACGACTGACTATCAATTCTTCAGCGAATCATCTAAGGTTGATCAGAAAATCAAGTGTTACAAGGCCTGTCAGAAAGAGATAACCAAAAATGTAAGGCCAAGTATGTCCGATGATATACTATCAAAATGTTTGAATCGACGAGATTGGGGCAAGCATACTAGATCTGATATCATTCAGGAAATAAACGAAACCAATGATAAAGAAAAAGTAATAGCCAATGATGATAAAACTGAAGTTAAAGTGATGTTCGAAGAGAAAGAAGCTAAAAATTCTACTAATTCAGAAGTAAATAAGAAGAAAACGTCAGACAAAAACGTTGAAGCGAACTGGTCGTCTGAACGCGAACTTAAATGCCATAGTTACAATGTAGGTGACTCTAACATCACAGGCTTTATATCCAACCAGCCCAAAACTACACGATACATTACCGAACAACCCAGAAAAGGTACAATATCTTTGTCAACAGCGAAAGGCGCTCAGGCCTATTTCTCTAACGATTCCATAGACGACTTCCTATCCGAGCGAGGCATGATCTATTTAGCAGGAGAGAATGTGTCCAAATATACATTTACAGATTCTAGTGAATTAAAACCATCTAGTTCGTCTGTATCGAGCAAAACGTCGAAGAACTTTGTGAAACATGTCCTGTCTTTGATACAGAAGAAGCCTAGAGGGCATTCGTCTGATCCAGGAGGAAAAAAAGATCCTTTAGATGTTGAGTTGCTCCACATGTCAAAGGCTACGGTGTATTCGTCTAGTGATGATTCGGAATATAAGAAGAGATTTAGGAAACAGAAGGAGTCGAAAACATCGTTGTGATTTGGTTTAGGTGTAATAAAGTATTTTAATTGTGTGTGTGGTTTTTTTTTATGATGATTCCCTACATAGTATAAAACAAAATCGCTTACCCTTCGCGACCGCTTCAAGCCGTCAACTGCATGACGAAATTCCACTGTGCCGTTGACGGCTCGCGAGCGGTCGTGAGGCATACACTAACTGCTCGAGCCGTTGACTGCGCTAGAGCCGTCGACGGCTCCCTATACCCCTGAAAATCAATGACTTGACTAGTCAAAAAAATCAACGGCTCGAGCGGTTGGTAGCGACGGCTCGAGCGGTCAACAACCGACGGCTCGAGCAGTTGACGCCGACCGCTCGAGCCGTCCGTGTACGTCGCTCAGCCGTTAACTGCTCGAGCGGTCCGTGTACGGCCGCCCTTAGAGTGATTCTTGAAGAAGGTTTTAGTATAGGTATAATTAATTATCTTTTACAGTTTAGACAAAGCGTTCGTAGCCGCAGGCAGAAAGCTAGATAGAAATGACATCAGTTGAGTAAACTAAACTTATTTGAAATTTACTCTCAATATTAGATAATACTAGCTTTCCGCGGCTTCACTCGCATAGTTCCCGGGATAAAACCTATCCTATGTTAATCCAAGTTATCATCTATATATTATGTGCTAAATTTCATTGTAATCGGTTCAGCAGTATTTGCGTGAAACGAACTCTACACAGGTTATTGTCTGAGTTTGAGTTTGATAAAAGTATCAAAGGTAACAAGAAATAAAACACAAAACATAATATTCAATAATTTATTTCCTGTCTAAGTGCATAAGAGGATCGTTTTCAGGGCAGATGCAGGGCGGGCAGAGTGTAGACGTTTCTTCCGTGGGCGGCGTCACATAGCGGGGTGGGGTCACCTGGAATATAATATAATTAACTAGATTTCCGCCCGCGGCTTCGCCCGCGTTTTCAAAGGAAGACCCGCTTAGTTCCCGTTCCCGTGGGATTTCCGAGATAAAACCTATCCTATGTGTTAATTCAAGTTACCCTTTATATGTGTGCTAAATTTCATTGGAATCGGTTCAGTAGTATTTGCGTGAAAGAGTAACAAACACATCCTCACAAACTTGCGCATTTATAATATTAGTAGAATAGGGTTATATTCCTACATATGGAAATCTGAAGCGTGAGCATGAAAAGTATCATCAAAGTATATTAGTATCGTAATCGAGAGCACGACTGAATTACTAGCTTTAGGCGCGCGGCTTCGCCCGCGTTGTCTAAAACTTAATAAATTGTAATTGAAAACACTACTGCATACAGACTTTTCACTACATAGTATAAAACACAGTCGCTTTCTCTGTCCCTATGTACGCTTAAATCTTTAAAACTACGCAACGGATTTTTAATAGATAGATTCATTCTCGAGGAAGGTTTTAGTAGGTATATAATTTACTAGCTGCTCCACGCGGTTTCACCCCCGTGGCTCCACTCCTGTTGGTCGTAACGTGATGATGTACCCTATAGACTTCCTCGATAAATGAGTTATCTAACACCGAAAGAATTTTTCAAATCAGACCAGTAGTTCCCGAGATTAGCGCGTTCAAACAAACAAACTCTTCAGCTTTATAATATTAGTATAGATTAGGTTTTAGACAAAGCGGGCGAAACCGCGGGTGGAAACCTAGTATGTAGTATACCATCATACAGTGTTGCGACGTGCCGCCACGGCATGTGTCGCCAGAAATCGGTTTAACGTTCGCCTCTTAATGGATGTTACACATAAAAAACCTCCAAATCCGTTCCGTAGTAGATTGTATTTCCCAAAATGAAAAACCAATACACAAATTACCTTAATTTTCGGAAAATGTATATTGCCTATAAGTTTGAATCTTGGTAGAGGGCCTCTGGTCAGACACATACACTGAAAAAATACATTACATATAATATAATTTATGAACTAACAATATGAAGTTTCAAATTATTACTGTACTACGTCTTTTGTGAAAGCTCTTTAAAAGTAGGTCATTGTAAATACTTATTATTTTTCGAGTCATGAAACTGTAGAAATTATAAAAAATAATAACTTACTCCGGGCTGTAATAAAAATGTATTAATAATATTAATAGAAAAAAACTTCGTAAGTAAAGTTAAACGCAAGTTAATTAAAAAAAATATGTTACTACATAATAATATAATATACAAACATAACTTAATAGCTAAGGAACCCACTAAAATATATATGTTTTCTTTTATATATTTATTTATTTAGTAGTAAGTACTTACTTTCTGAAATTCATTGAAATAAAAAGGTCATTACTTGTATAAAATAAAACACACATTCACAATTCACAATAAAAATAACATATAGGTAGTTTTCAATAAAAAAAATACTTACAGATCTTGGCTATAAATGTAGAGAAAACAAATTACTTATTTGTATTTTTTTTAATATAAATTAGGAATAAAAAATTTAAAGAATATATTAAGGTTTACTTACACGTGTCTAAAATTCAATTAAAATTCGTGAAAAAATATTAAACATGTTTTTTTTTTGTTATTTTATTTATTAAAAATAGTTATTTATTTACTTACAAAATACTGGAATTTTGAAAGGGTTTTGTTTATTATTAGGTTAGTAATTTATAATTAGTTATTATGTGCGAATAATTTTTTTAAGTAGGTAGGTACAACTTACTGTAATCTGTAATTTGTTTAATTTTTGTGATAATTAGGTAGGTTTTATTTTCACGAAATTATCCTATTTATATTATAAAAAGAATCGTTTAGGATACCTATTCCTAAAAAATTCAATGTATTGTCATCACTTTTTTATTATTTTAATTAATTACGTATCTGATCTAAGAGTTCGTACAGACGAACGGCAAATTGTGACGTTGACGTCGACGTCGTCGACGATGCCGTCGTCATGTGGAGACGGCTGAAATAACCTCTGTCGTTCACAACTTGCCGTTCGTCTGTAAGAACTCTTACACAAACAAAAATATAATAACTTAATTCTAACTAAGAACATTTAATTTTTTACATACCCATTTCTAGATACAAAAACAAATCGTATTATTAATTTGCTATTATATTATAGCTGGGTACCTATTTGGGTATATTGAATTATATAACACTTAAATTAAAAGCAATATTAATTTGATATTTAATGAAAAATAATGACTAGATTTACCTCAGTCTGAAACAGAGAAATAATAATCAGAATATTTTCATTTGAAATTACAAAAGTAGTAGGTACCTACATAATATTATGTAATACATACTAGATTTCCGCCCGCGACTTCGCCCGCGTTTTCAAAGAAAAACCCGCATAGTTCCCGTTCCCGTGAGATATCCGGGATAAAACCTATCCTATGTGTTAATCCAAGTTACCTACCCTCTAAATGTGTCCTAAATTTCATTGTAATCGGTGCAGTAGCATTTGCGTGAATGAGTAACAAACATACAAACATACGTACATCCATCCTCACAAACTTTCGCATTTAGTTATAATATTAGTAGGAAGGACAGGATTTATTTCAATTCAACTCACGTAGACTTGCTGAAATAAAATAAAGTTTCATTAATCACAAAAAATATTAATTCATCAAATTCAATATTTAAAGAATCAAAGAAAAACTTATGAACATACCAGTAACTGTAAACGAAAGTATTTTATATTATTGTGTGGTTTTTGAAATATTAAAAAAAAAAATGTTTTTGTCCACTTACACCGCCATTCTGTTAATGTAAAAAAAAGTAAATTTTAATAGTTTCAAAATAATAATATATTTATTAATGTATCAGAACAAAATTATTTGATAATTTAATTCAATCGATTAAAAGATCTAAGTACATACCGCCATCTGTTGAATTATTTGAGAAGCATTAGTAAATATAAATCAAAATATTGCACTATTATAATACTATGTTATGTATTACATTATTCAAACTACGAAAAATAAATATTTAAATAGGAACTAAAAATAACCAACTTACTGTTATCTATAAAAACAAATAATTTATATTTTAATCTTATTATTAAGGGACTAGAAGACAGAAGTATCTAATAATTGTCATGAAATAATGCAAAGATTTTATTTATTACTAGCTTTCCACCCGCGGCTTCACCCGCGCAATCAAAGAAAAACCCGCATAGTTCCCGTTCCCGTGGGATTTCCGGAATAAAACCTATCCTATGTCCCGGGGTAAAAAGTAGCCTATGTCCTTTCTCGGGTATCAAAATATCTCTATACCAAATTTCATGCAAATTGGTTCAATATTTCAAAATTTCAATGGTTCAAAAAAACAGACAGACAGAGTTACTTTCACATTTATAATACATATTAGTATGGATGTAATTGTTAAGCTATTACAAAAAACTACTCTATGATCTATCGGTTCATTAAATTTTTTAACGATTAAAAAAGCTTTAACTGTGTACCTAACAGGCTGTAAACTCAAACTCAAACATTTATTATTTCAATTAGACTTCTTCTACAAGCACTTTTGAATCGTCATTACATATTTTAACATTTACCACCGATTCGGAAAGCAGTATCTATGGAGAAGAATCGGCAAGAAACTCCATAGTTGCTCTGTCAAATAATGATTTTAAAAGTCGATAATGATTTTAAAAGAACAAATACGGAGTTTCTTGCCGGTTCTTCTCAGTAGGAAATGCTTTGAGTTGGAGTAATGTTTGAGTTTGAGTTTATGCCAGACAAATCCGGTGTAATATAGTGATATATTGTAAAAATAAAACATATTAAGGTTATTAAAAATGCTCACATTCAACTGTAAGTAAATTTTATTTATTAATTTACTTTTATATAAAATAAAACACGTAAATTGAATTCGAATTTAATTTATTACTTACAATATCCTGGAAACACAAATCCATATAATAATTAATATTCCAAATAATTTAAATTAATCCTATAGATATCATTTAAAATAAGGCAAACTATATTTATTTTTCACTGGCGGTCCGCCCCGGCTTCGCCCGTAGTACATGTTTACGTTTTCTCCCCTATGATATATAAAAGAGCTAGATACGTTACCCGCTCTCTATTTTGGCAAGAAAAAACTCAGGTAAGTGCCCGAGTTTCACTTAGTCACGCACCATTCACAGTGACGGATTAACCCTTAATCAAATTAAGCAATTGCTTAGGGCATCACGCCTGAGGGGGCACCAGAAGAAGCACAAAAAAAAAATCCGTCCTCAGGGCATCACGTCGTGGAAAAATATACAAAGAAACATCAGACAAATTCTCATTCTTGAATAAAATACCCGATGCCGATAAAATTATGTGTCCCGATCAAACTGCAGAATACAGTCAGCACAGTACAAATCTAGTAAACACATATCCAGAAGACCTTAAGGGTAGGCTCCCTAAATTTTATGTGAATTTGCATTAATATTCTGAAACAGGCACACATACAATCAAAATGGAACTTTAGTTTAAGATTTACTAGGTTTCCGCCCGCGGCTTCGCCCGCGCAGTCAAAGAAAAACCCGCATAGTTCCCGTTCCCGTGGGATTTCCTGGATTGCGTCATTTTCCCGGGATAAAAAGTAGCCTTTCCTTTCTCGGGTATCAAAATATCTCCATACCAAATTTCATGAAAATTGGTTCAGTAGTTTAGGCGTGATTGAGTAACAGACAGACAGACAGAGTTACTTTCCCATTTTTAATATGTATTAGTATGGATTGGGTCTTTTTCTTTCGATGTACAAGACAGTTACGTAATTGTAACATTTTCGCTCGATTCATTTATTATTCAAAAATTATGCCTTTTTTAAGGATTATTACATTTTTTTAAAGATTTACTTGGACTTTATGTCTAAAATAAATGTTAACAGTAAGAAAATAGAGTTTACTATGGAATCCCAAGATTTTTTCTCTAGATCAATTATTACTTAAGTTATAAACGAAATAAGAATTGAGACTTACTTTTCGAGCTCGAACGCGATCAAAGAGCGCATGCGATATTCAGCTTTATTATGGCTGTGTTAGCGTCTAGTACCGTAACCGGTCTCTCAGTGCCAGAAATTATGTTAGGGAGCCTCCTCTTAACACCGAATTAATAACATAAATTCAACAGTTTCATTCATATGTCATATAAAATAAGTTCCAGACCCAGTGATTCGGCTCGCACAAGTTTACATCAAACTCACGCACATTGTATATAAAATAATACATGATGATAAGATTGAATCAGCTTTCCCTAATGTGGAAACAGCCCTGCGTATATTTTTATCGCATATGATTACAAATTGCTCAACGGAACGTTCTTTTTCAAAATTAAAAATATTAAAAAATGAAAAAAGGACAAAGATGATACAAGAAAGGCTCGATAATTTATCGATATTGTACATAGAGTCCGATATGTTAAAAACGTTAGACGTTAATACTATCTTGCGTGAATTCAATGCTCGGAAAAGCCGCAAGGCGCATTTCAATAAATAAATAAATAAATTATGCTTTGGTTTTTATTATTGTCTCACCTACTCCACTTATAACGTAACGTACTTTACGTTACATCTCATCATCTTATTTTACCAAAAACTAATGTTTTTAGGCGGTAAAGGTTTAAAGACCGATTCTAGTTGACATACGGATGGGGGGCCCACAAGCATGAATTGCTTAGGGCATCTAGTAGTCTTAATCCGTCACTGACCATTCAGCGTCGTGGCTGGACGTTCTTTTTGTATTTTAATCGGCAGTTGTTATTACGAAGTACATGAGTGAGACATGTATTATGTCTCGTGCGTGAGAGTGAAAGAGAGAACAACTGTATTGGTGATAATGCGTTAGTAAGTAGGTATGTATTAATTACGCTGTTTTTTAGTGCAATGATGTTGGCGTATGCCGCGTCTACTAGTATACATTGTTTCTCCCCATATGAACCATCCTCGTACTTCAAGGAATATTATAAAAAAATAATTAACGAAATCGGTTCAGCCATTCTCGAGTATTGAGCTTACCAACAATACCAACATATTTAGCAATTCATTTTTACCATGCTGTCTCTAGACGACTAGAAATAATACTGCTTTAAGACATCATGGTACAGGGGCTGAAGGTTCTTTTTAAACAAATGAATTATAACGCGAAAATTAGAAAATTAAACATAAAATATGTGTCATGTCTCTAACTATTTAAAAAAACAAGGGTATACAGAATAATTAATAAATAACAATAAATTAGTGAGCTTATTCTACAAGGGTGCATTTACACCAAACGAGCGAATCGTCATTGTAACCCTACTATGTCAAATTATTTTTAAGTATAAACAGGCGTAGAGCATTCTTTCGTTGTTATTTGTTCTTGAAAAGATTCTATGCAATGTTCTTATACTGAACAACACTGAATACCTACGAGTTTTCGTATGCACTAGAAGATCACGAAATAATGCTCTAGCTCTATGTTCGTTTGATGTGAATGCACCGTTGCATGCAAACTTCATTACATGAGTACACAAACTTAAATTAAATAAGTAGTACATACCTGGCCCTAATAAAGAATAAACAAAAAAAAATAATTTCTTAATTAATTCATTCATTAAAACTATCTTTAATTATTATATTATGTTGAAATTAAAATATCACACAAACCTTAACCTGAAAAGAGATATATATTACTATAGTCTTTATGAATTCTTATTCTTATTATCTATACTAATATTATAAAGCTGAAGAGTTTGTTTGTTTGAACGCGCTAATCTCAGGAACTACTGGTCCGATTTGAAAAATTATTTCGGTGTTAGATAGCCCATATATCGAGGAAGGCTATATAATATCATCACGCTAAGACCAATAGATGCGGAGCAAAGCGGGTAAAACCGCGAAGCGCAACTAGTTACTTATAAAATGAAAGAATATAGGTTCTATAACTTACTGGTTTCTGAAACATAATGAGAATTGTATAAATAAAGCTCATTTTGTACTAAATCTCATCAAAATCTCTTTATTTATGGTATAAAAGATTTTCATATTGACAGTATGTATGTTTTACTTACTCCCTTTGTTCCTGTAACATAATATAGAATAAAACATAAATAAATAAAAGCAAATATTATCTCAATATCATAATATTGTAGACACTTACAGGTGGAAAAGTTTAACAGGCGCCATGAAAAAAATAAAATTTTAATAATTTTCTTGTAGGTAGGTACCTAGTTTTTATAGAAATAAGGTTCAAGGTATCTATATACTAATAAAAATATTATATAGCTGTAGAGTTAGTTTGTTTGAACGCACTAATCTCGGGAAATACCTATTTATATGTTCTGAGCACTGCGGGTAAACCCGCGCAGCACAGCTAGTAGGTTACTAAGAATCTAATATTATAGAGCAAAATGAATTTATTAGTGTAGTAATAATATACAGGGTGTCCCACTATTGGTATACTAAGCGCGAAGGAACTTGTAGTTTTGCATACACTGATCACGTAAAAAATACTAAAACAAAATTAAGTCAAAAAAAATTTGCTAAATTTTTCCTGAAAATCCATATTTTCTTCTCTAGCTTCGCGTAGCTGGCATATAATATAACGCTTCTCTAATGTGAGAATTTTGTCCATGAAAACATAATCTTAAACGCTAGCCGTATGCAAAACTATAACCTCCTTTGAGCTTAGTATACCAACAGTGGGACACTCTGTAGGTATAAATAAAGTCATGTTATGCCTGAAAAAATTACACTGAAAACATTTATGCATGTATAATGTATATGTTTTCAAATAGTTTTGCTACTTGTCCATTACTATCCCATATTTAACACAGGTTAAAAATGCTTCTGTTTTAATTAATTTATTCTAATAACTTACGTAACGATCCTGAAAGATAATTTCATTTTAAAACAAATAAAAACACTTTAAATATAGTTTTGTTTATTCAAAAATTTCACAGTCACTTTGAAAATTACCACAATATTTTTTATAGAGATTTTTTAAAAGTATAACAAATTATTTTATTTTTTTACATCACTGGGAATCGAACTCACACCTAACCACTGCACCACTAGATAATAAATAATATTATACTTATAACTACTTACTGTAAACTGTAATTAAAAAAAACATTATATTATTAATAAAAAATCAACTCTACAGTCAACTTAAACTAATGATACCTTATCCATATTGCAATTTACTACCTACTATTCTATAATCAATATACAATTACTAGGCACGCTGTTTTAGGGTTCCTTACCAAAAGGGTAAAACAAAAAGAAATACTTATTTGTACGGAACCCTGTGTCGCGAGTCCGGTTCGCACTCAACCGATTTTAAAGGCGTGGATATAAGAGTTGGTTTTTACCAATAATGTGCGAGATTGTGTAGCGAGGAATATGTTTGTAAATAACCAATAGTATCGCTTCAAACTTCAAACCAAATGAAGCGATATGATTGGTTCTTTACAAACACATTCCTCGCCACATCCTCGCACATTATTGGTGGAAAAGCTGCCTAAAATTATTATTTATTTATGGATTAAAAATGTTTTTAATCATGTATGTACTTACCACATTCTGCAAAAAATAAATTATTTTTTTTTATTATAGAAACAAATCAACTTATTTTTAAATGATGAAATCTTTTTTTTTTAATCATAATAATATGTGTTCTAGGTAATAGAAAAGCACATACCTCAGGCTGCAATAATTAAAAGGTTTTTTTCATACAATGGAAACAACAATATTAATAAAATTCTGAAGAGAAATATTAGAATGCTGAAGAGTTTGTTTGTTTGTTTGAACGCGCTAATCTCAGGAACTACTGGTCGGAATAGATTTCTTTCGACGTTAGATAGCCCATTTATCGAGGAAGGCTATAATAATTATCATCACACTAAGATCAACAGGAGCGGAGCAATGCGGGTAAAACCGCGGGGTAAGGCTAGTAAGTAGTAAAATGAATAGGTACTCACAGTTGTCTAAAATAATAACATCATACTTTTTAATTTCATTTGTACATTAATTAACTGTATATAAATCTATACTTAATACTTAATCTATTATTATAAAGCTGAAGAGTTTGTTTGTTTGAACGCGCTTATCTCGGGAACTCCTGGACCGATTTGAAAAATTATTTCGGTATTAGATAGCCCATTTATCGAGGAAGGCTATAGGCTATATATCATCACGCTAAGACCAACAGGAGAGGAGCACTGCGGGTAAAACCACGGAGCTAATAATAAATATACGTTCTACTTAGATAATAAATAAATTAAAAAATATTACCTCATCTGGCTGCAAAAATAAATCAGTGAAATTTTAATAATTTTTTCCCTTTTTTCTCTTTTTCACTTTTATTTCATTTTTATTGAGTAGGTACTAGCTTTTCGCCCGAGGCTTCGCCCGCGTGGGATTTCCGAGATAAAACCTATCCTATGTCCTTTCTCGGGTATCAAAATATCTCTATACCAAATTTCATGCAAATTGGTTCAGTAGTTAAGGCGTTATTGAGTAATAGACAGACAGACAGAGTTACATTCGCATTTATAATATTAGTATGGATATAATTTTATTTTATTTACCTGTAACTGAAAATTCCAATATAATGTAAATTTAATACCTTTTATAAAAGAAAAGGAAACTATAATATTATCTATTATTGTATAGAAATCTGCATACAATAGAGATGACAGTTATATTTTCATATCTGTTTACATGGGTTAAGCAACTTAAGCCGGGGTCGGTACATTGATGGGTGGTTGCTAAATGTCAGTAGGTAAGAGAAGTTCAAGAGACAAAAGCTTACTGATTAAATAATGTTTACTTATTATTTATCGTAGACAACACTTAATGTAGACCTCTGAATAAATTATTGTCAGATAGCACCAACATCGTGCCTTCTAGGTAATTTTTTAAACAATTATTTTTAGCGAATCTTCTACAAAATAAAACAAAAAAAAATACTGATTACTATTCAAGACTACTTACTGTAAGCTAAAACGAAGAAATAAATCAACTTTTAACAAATAATTTAAATTTTATTAGCAAACACGACTTTGACCGTTAACATTTTTTAATAGGCAATGTCCAAAGTAAAGTACCTAGTTATTGTAATATGTAATATCAATTTATCATGTAAAATATTATATAAAACTAGCTTACCGCCCGCGGCTTCGCCCGCTTTGTCTAAAACCTAATAAATTATATACCAAAACCTTCCTCTCAAATCACTATATCTATTATAAAAAAACGCATCAAAATCCGTTACGTAGTTTTAAAGATTTAAGCATACGGGACATAGGGACAGAGAAAGCGACTTTGTTTTATACTATGTAGTGGTAAAATTAATAATAAATTAGTTATAATTAATATATTAAATTAATAATATAATATATTAATTATAATTTACTATAATTAAATTTATTAATAAACCGCGACAAACAGACTTTTAAGAGGTACCTTGTACTTAGGTATATTACGGTTCTTATTTATACTGTGTCTCACTTGATTTGAATTTGAAATGTAACAATATCTTCACACTTCTTTGAAGTTAATTAAGTTCATCTTACCACAGCTGTTTCTGTAGCCTGCAACATAAAATTCAAATTATTATTGCAAAGTTTACATCAACATCCACCCGGCGGACTACGGGCAAATTCAAACATTTACCTCAGCTTCAAACTACTCATTCCAAAAATCTAATTAAAAACTGTTTTAAAAAACATGAATATTCTTACATTTTCCGAAGCAGACGAATCAGTTACCTGCAAGTATTTAAAAATAATTTTATTTGCACAGAAAACAATAGAAATAAAATATACAACGCGATTTAATTTTAGCCAATTTAATAATAAGTAAGTATTATTATTGAAAATCATTAATTCCAAATATGGAGTCTCTACGGTTCGGCTCTGTAATAACTACCTACTTTCTGAAACGGTGGTAAATGGTAAAACTATGTTATGACGATTCAAAAGTGCGTCTAGAAGAAGTCTAAATGAATAAATAAATGTTTAAGTTAAAAAAATTATTGAAAATACATACATTAATACTAGTAGAATCAGCAGCTGGTGTTGTAGCCTGAAAATATATATAAAAATGAATCGCAAAATGTGTTGGTAAGCGCATAACTCGAGAACGGCTGAACCGATTTCGATAGTTATTCTTTTAATATATTTCTTGAAGTACGAGGATGGATCTTATGTAGAGAAAACGTAAACATGTACCACGGGCGAAGCCGGGGCGGACCGCTAGTAGGTTATAAATATCTATACTAATATTATAAAGCTGAAGAGTTTGTTTGTTTGAACGCGCTTATCTCAGGAACTACTGGTCCGATTTGAAAAATTCTTTTGGTGTTAGATAGCTAGCCCGTTTATTGAGGAAGGCTATATTTTATATCGGTACAATGCAGGTGAAACCGCGCAGCACAGCTAGTTATTCATAATCTTAGACCAATAAAATATTAACATTCTTTATTCTTTTTAGTAGGAAAAGCGCGGGAAAAAGCGGGAAATTTGACATATTAATTTTTTTTTGCGTTTTTTTACTCTTTAACAGATTAAAAATAATTAATAGTTCAATAACACAAGCTATAAAAAAGTAATAATCAAGGAATTCTACTTACAGTGTCTGATGCCTGAAAAAAAATGCATATTGA
Source organism: Colias croceus (assembly GCF_905220415.1). Lineage (NCBI taxonomy): Eukaryota > Metazoa > Arthropoda > Insecta > Lepidoptera > Pieridae > Colias > Colias croceus. The sequence goes on from NC_059565.1 coordinate 5,035,439, forward strand.
TAATTCAGACTTACTAAAAAAATTTAAAGTTTTTTTTTATACCTACACAATACAACAATAAGTGAAGTTCCATGTCCCTGGTGCCCCTTACCCCTAGTGGGGTAAGGGGCAGTACATCTGTTACACTGATCGATTTTCTTTAGGGACAAGTAGGTGATCAGCCTTCTCTATCCTACCAGACCGAAACATTTTTTTTTCTTCGTCTCCACCGGGAATCGGACCCAGGGCCCCTCGGTGCTACGCTCACGCGTCAACCACTGTACCAAGGAGGCGGTCAATACAACCATAGGTGATACAAATGATTAAAAAATATGAACACTTATAGAGATAAAAATATATTGCGCTCAAAGAAAATTAGACCATGCTGTGCTAGGAATAAACCTAGATAACACGCTAGCGACTATAGACTATTCAACGTCACGCTAGGAATGCTCCTAGCATCCTAATAAATGCGGAAGTCTGTTATTTCTTCACGCCCCAACCACAGAACCGATTTGGATGAAATTTTGGACAGAGATAGATTGAAGGGAGGGAAATTTTTTTTTTCCGGAAATGCCACGGAAACGGAACTATAAGAACCTTTTTTTGATTACGCGGGCGAAGCATTACTGTTTTAAATCTAAGAAACCAAGGTCACCAACTTTGACGTGAAATTTTAAATAATAACTGTCCTATAACAAATCGTCTAATGCATTTTTATTTTTATTTCAATTTATGAAAAATAAGGAATTAGGATTTAGGATGGTTGCAAATAAAACTCATATTATAAAATACGTTTAAATTTTTTAGTTATATTCATACAATCAATATTATAGTATTATACCTACGCCTTGTAATAAAAAAATGTGTGCGTGTACTAGTGTACACACGTAAGAAGTGAAATTTCTTTATGACCTTATTTTTCAAAAAATAATTTACTATATGCAACTTTGCTGAAATACGTCGACTCACGCGTGGTAGGGATAAGAAAAAGATGGCGCGTAACGGAAAAATGTTACACTAAATTTTTTTCCAACCCCGATAAAGAAGTTTCACTTCAAAAAATTAATTTCTAAGCTGACAAAAATTTTAACGTATTTGAGAACTCAGTATACAAAGTGCCCAATAAAAAGCATATTTAACAAAAAGTCATTTACTGCTCTCTGTCTGTCCGTATGAATGTTGAGATCTTTACAACTACGGAACGGATTTTGATGCTGTTTTTTTACTTAAAGAGTTGTTATCAAAGAAGATTTAAGAATGTAATATGTATATAATTTGTAAGTTTGAAACAAGGCAGGTGAGGGCGGAGAGCTAGTGAAGTAAAAACTATACTATGTATTTCATTCTCAAATAATTATTCTAATGCGTTCTTTCCGGACTGTTATCAGGCTAAGTGGCTAGTCATTAAATCGAATGACAAGTTTGTATAATAAATATTGAATACGTTGTAAAAGAGCAGACAATGCCAATAAACAATCTCCTATTAACATAAAACATTTCATACCCCGATAATTGTAACGGCCACGCTTCCACAGCGTTCAATAATATCTTAGCTTGCTTCCGAACCTCTTTCTGTAATGCGTAATTCATTATTATGTCATTTATTGTAATTTTTAAATGATTTCTCGATGATACAATGGTCTCACCAATGAAACTTATAACACAAATCGAAATGAATTCAGCCATCCACCACAATACTAAGGCAATTATAAAGTTTGGGTCTCTACTATCACGGTCGTAACAAACGTAATTCCAAATTGAATTTAATACATATACATATGCAGTAATTACTATAAATAATATATAAATATTGAATACTTTATTGATTAACACACTCACTTCGCCGAGCAAACAGTAAGCCATAGACAACGTTTGTATTTTTATATTTTTGGCGCGAACAGCGATCTGACGTCTGTCATTTTCCCCGCCAAACACAGATAAAAGCTTTTTTATTATATCCAAACGTCCAGAAATTATTTATACATACGTACAGATTGTAAATATCTCGAGTTTTTGCTTGAATACTATGATCAATAAAAATATTGTGCATATGTATCCTAAAACGTTTACTGTATAATAATCTATTACCGACATGTATAACGAAAATATCACAATAAAAACACATATAGCTTTTTTTCTATTTAATTTCTTTTCTACATAAAAATCGCTATTGGTCTGTAACATGTTGTCTATTGTTGATAATTTTTTGAAGATATCTACATAGCTGTTTGAAAATAAGTACGGTGCGATCATTTGTATAATAAATTGAAGCATCAGAAACACACTTGGGGCGGTCGATAGAAAATTGAATTCCAAACCTTCACGCAATACAATTTTTCTTAAATCGAATAAGCCTGTTATATACCAGAGAGTAATGGCACTTACGAATAATACAGAGTATAACTTGTTCGCTAATGTCGGAGCTTTAATATTACCATTCACGTAGGAAAACCGAAACACAGAGAAGCATCTTTCCACGGATATTAATGGCCGTAAGCAATTTAAAACACTTTTCAATTTATCTTGCGATTCCTCCATTTTTAAAGAAAGTAAATATTATAGTAATCTCTCGGTAGTAAATAGGATTTTGACTACTAAAGAATAGTAAATCGTTGTCGATTAAATCGAATTTTTCAATCCAAAACCATTCTCCATATTAATAAAAATGTCTTTGGTTATTTTCACTCTAGCAATATTTAGATTTATATATATTGCACTTGACCTGGATTTGAATTAGGTTTATTTATATCCCTTTGTTCCAAATTATGGAGTTCTATACTCCATAATTCTAAATATAATCTACTGTTTTGTTTAATAAAAAATATCCATTTTTCAGATTCTCAGAAAACAACCATTGTGTGAAAGTCGTACGTAAGATATAATACCGAAGTAAATTGATATTACAATGTAACAATGTTACAAATTACAATTAATGTTATGGAAACACCTAATCACATATGACAATACTGCTCTTTCATTTCTTTTCCACGTAAATGTGCATACATGATACAAATATAGATAATTACTGCTTTCGAACGGTCATCGATAAGAATTTATAATAACATACATTTTATATGTTATGTTCGTGTTTATTTAGTTCTTGATAAATTTGACAAAAAGAACCAATTGTGTATGTATGAAACATTTTAATTAATAAAAAATCGATCAATAGACAGATTGGAAACAGTAATATATTTAAATAATAAATATAATAAACGAATAATGAATAAAAAAGGCGTAGCCCATCACGTCTAATGTCAAAAATATCTACACAGCATATTGGTAGCGAGCTTCGATTCCAATTCCATTTCACTTCGAAAATTAGGTATTAGGAAGCTAAACAAAAAATAGTGCTAGAAAGCACACATGGCATTTGAAGTCACGCTAGGACAATAAAAAAGTCCTGTGAATTGCGACAAGCTAGGATAAAACGTGACGTCACTGTGAGCATTAGGTTATGCTCTTACTGAAAAGACGCGTTGGATCTTTTTATACAAAGTAAAACGTAGGTAAAACTAAAACACAATATTTGTATTTACAAGAATTTTATTTAATTTGCTATATGAATACTACAATCATCATCAAAACAATTTATTTTATGTTTTAAAATTTTTATTAACAAAAAATATACTCTATATTTTACTATCTAATTCATAAAGTCACGCAAACCCCGTGAAATTAGGACAAGACATTAAAGATACAAATTACTACACTAAAAACAACCGACTTCAAAAACGGAAAAGTGAAAATAAAAAAGATTTGATATTATTTACTACATATTATTATTTAGATGTGCCAAAAAGGTAAACCTCGGAGTAATCGGTGTACATACATAAAAAAAATATACCGGCCGAATTGATAACCTTCTCCTTTTTTTGAAGTCGGTTAAAAATGACAGATCTGTATCATAAATATTAAATACGTCGTAGTAGAGCTAATAATAGCAAGCAACAATCTCTTATCAACAAAAAACATTTCGTACCCTGAAAAACGTAACGGCCACGCTTCCACTGCGTTCGATAATATCTTAGCTTCGTTCCGAACCTCTTTCGGCAATGCATAGTTCATTATTATGTCATTTGATATGATTTTTAATTCTTCTCTTGATGTTAATACATTCTCACAAATAAAAGCAATAACACTAACAAAAAAGAATTCCATACCGCACCACATTATTACAACAACCATAATATAGTTTGAAGTGATTCCCTTACGGTAAAATAAATAAAAGTAACCAAATATCGTAAGTAATATGTATGTAAACGCAGAAGTAACAGAAAATAAAATGGTCGTAGTAAAAACTTTATTGATCAACACACTCACTTCGCCGATCAAAGAGTAAGCCATAGACAACGTTCGTATATTTATTTTTTTGGCGCGAACAACGACCTGACGTCTGTCACTTTTCCCTCCAAACGCATATAAACATTTTTTTAATATATCCAGACGTTGGGAATTTGTTGCTATATATGTACAAAATGTAAATATTTCAAGTTTTTCCTTGAACGCCATGGTTGCTGTAAATAGTGTCATAAAACTAAAATCATCCTGAAAATAATTAATGACCACTGTAAATAAAGTGTATGACGTAATGAGAACACTTATCATTACTTTGAGTTTTAATTTCCCCGCTTCATAAAATTCGTTATTTATCTGTAACAAGCAGTCTACTGTTGACATTTTTTTGATGATATCTGTGTAGTTGTTTGAAAATAGGTACGGTACAATCATTTGTATTATAAACTGCACCATCATATACATAATCGGCGTGAACATTACATAGAGGTCATAACCCTTACCCACTAAATAAACTTTTATATCGATTGAGCATATTACTAAGCACAGAACACTGGCGCTTATACACAATAGAGAATACAACTTATTCGCAAATGTTGGGGTTTTAATGTCACCATTCACATAAGTAAATCGAAACATACAGAAACACTTTTCTACCGTTAGCAATGGCTGTAAGTAATTTATTATACCCTTCAATTTTTCATGTGCTTCCTCCATCATTGTAAAAAGAAGCTACAACAAACACAAATATATAAGATACAAATATAACACAAGCCCTTTGAAAATTTTTAATAATTCTTCAATGTAGAAAACCACATACTTAGAAAACCAATCTGTCATTTCTGTTTTGCAGAATTTTTAATCACATCAGCACTGGTTTTCAAGTCTTTATTTCTAAGTACATAAAAATAAGTTATGAATTTACTATATTATCTATGATTTTAATAACTCGTAATCACTCTTTGGTTATGTCACAGATAATATAATACTCGATAAACCGTAGTCTTTGATTTTTCACACTCGCAATCTTGTCTTGCAATTTTTTAATATTAAAACTCAAATTGGATTCGACTTTAACATAGAGGTATTATGTAGAAAATACTCATTCTGTTTTAATGAAAATAACCATTGAATCTTAGGCGGTATTCAGAAAGAAAGCTGGAAACTTATAAGCGCTTACCGGCGCTTGTCAGCGCTGGTTCGTTCTACACAAAGAATGCAGGTTGAAGCAGACCAAGACGAATTTTATATGGCAGCGCCCAGCGCTGACCAGCGCGTGTTCGTATTATATTTTCTAGTTACCAGTAATCTGGGGGTAAAGGGTAATCTATAATAAGTAGGAGCGCATCGCCAACAAACTGTTTTACAGTTTGGCGAAAATTTGTTAAGGTTATATAGTGTTAAAATATAGTGTAAATTAATAAATAAAAAATAAAAAATAAAAAAAAGTTTCCGGCTTTCTTTCTGAATACGCCCTTATAATACATAATAATATGTATAAACTGACGTAGACGCTGTATTTGTGGTATTTGCGCGAATAAACTTGCAGGTAAAGCCGTTCCCAAAGTCGTTCCGCGTCAGACAAAGATATTAGTATTCTAGGCATTCAGAAAATCGATAAACAATTATAATAACGGTATTCCAATTTCCAATTAAGGTAATGGAAATATAGATAATTACTTAAAAGCATATTTTGGTGATTGTATCGAGAATGGATAAAAATATTTATTTATTTTAATTAATTTTCTACGCATTGGTATAAGTGCAGTCCCATGTCCCCTAGTGGGGTATAGGGCAGATGCAATAAACATCTGTTTCACTGATCAAATTTAGGGACAAATAGGTGATCAGCCTTCTGTGTCTTGCCAGACAGAGAGTCGTTTCGGAGGAGTAGGTATAATATATAGTATACCATTGTGACACGAGAATTTTATATATTACAGCGAAGATGTAGTCGAGTTATGCTTTTAACTCTTAATGTATGTCTGTGCTTTTAACTAAAGATGCAGAAAATAACATTTAATTTTCGCTTACATCGATTTCTCGATGATTCAATGCTCTCAACAATAATAGCAACAAAATGAATGGAATGAAATTCGGCCTTGCACCACATTACTAAAGAAATTATGAAGTTTGGAACTCTGTTACCGCGGTTGTAACAAACGTAAGTATTTATGATGATTTCTACAAAAAACAACAACGATTGGTAAATTTAATTTGTTATAGATTTTACGCCCAAAACGTTGGGTATTTTCTATCTACACTCAGCAAAAATAAACAAGTAAAACACATAACTTCTCCATTTTTTATGTGATTGGTATTAAAGTAATTATGAAATGAAATTCATGTCCACCCACAAACACCCTATTTCCATTATTTCGATAAGAATTGTAAGTAATTACTTTTTAAAAGTCATGTTAACATCAAAATATAATGAAGTGACCGTAGTTATTAACATAATAAGAAATTTCCATTACATTTATTGTTTTATCAATATGTATTATATTTAGTGAACGACTTCCATGTTCAACATGTTCAATGGTTGTTTTTGAGAATTATAAAATATAGTTATTTTCTATGACTGTTGATAATATACGAAAAAGTTGAGGTCCATAATATAAAACTTTCCAAGTATCTGTGCTCTAGTTTTCATGTTACAATAAGCAAAAACGTATCAAATCCACCACTCCGGATCAAATTTTCATCTTTATTTTTAATATATTGTGCTACGAATCGAGAGCTTTGGCTTTTTTTTAAAGACGCTTGGAAAAATACGCAACAGATGCATTTGAAAGATTTTTTTCACGATTTAACGAATTATTTTATCTGATTAAGGGGTGCTCTGAGCTTACTGTAACTGTCAGCGAAAAAGTTACCTACCTATTGACTTTCTTTTAAAATGGAGGAATCGCAAGAAAATATTAAAAGTATAATAAACTGCTTACATCCGTTAATAATCGTAGAAAAATGCTTTTCTTTGTTTCGATTTGCTTACGTGAATGGTAATATTAAAACTCCAACATTAGCGAACAAGTTTTATTCTGTACTTTTGGTAATTTCCAGCATTATGTGTTATACATTAGGCTTTTTCGATTTTAAAAAAACGTCATTGCGTTATGGCTTAGAATTCAATTTTTTGACGGCCATGCCGGGTGTGTATATGATGGTTTATTTTGTTATGCAAACGATCGTTCCGAACTTATTTACGAACAGCTATGTTGATATCATAAAAAAGTTAGCAAATGTAGACTGCTTGTTACAGATCAATAGCGACTTTTATGTAGAAAGGAAATTAAAAACAAAACAAATGTTATTTGTTTTCATTGTGGTTTTTATATTATATTTTATAGTAATGGATTATTATGCTACAGGAGTGTTTGGGTATTTATTTATATCATTTGCATCGATCTTGGTATTCAGACAAAAACTTGAGATATTCACGTTATGTACGTTTATATCAATGTTTTCTCAACGTTTGGATATATTAAAAAAATATTTATCTGAGTTTGGCGGGAAGAATGACACACGTCAGATTGTTCGCGCCAAAAATATCGAAATACGCACATTGTCTATGGCTTACTGTTTGATCGGCGAAGTGAGTGTGTTATTCAATAGAGTTTTCAGTACAACTATATTATTTTTAGTGACTACTACATATGTATACATCTTAAATTCTATATGGAATTACACTTGTTACTATCGTTTCAATAAAAACTTAAACTTTGTATTTTCTTTAGCAATGTGGTGCATGATAGAATTAATTACAATAACAGTTACTGCTTTCATCGGTGATAGTATAGTATCATCCAGGGATCAATTAAAAATTATAATTAATGATATAATAGTGGACTATGCGTTGCCGAAAGATGTTCGAAACGAAGCTAAGATATTATTGAACGCAGTGGAAGCGTGGCCGTTACGTTTATCGGGGTATGAAATGTTTTTTGTTGATAAGAGATTGTTGCTTGCCGTTGTCAGCACCTCTACAACGTATTTAATATTTGTGATACAGATTTGCCATATCCTATAATTACCACTTGAAATGATTTGAACAATGATTTCCATTCATTTCTTAAAATTTTTGTAGTTTATGTTTTAGACATAAGTTTACGTGTTATTTTACAATATAATATGAGATACTATACTTAGACGTGGAAAATATGAGATAAGATTGAATAATATATTATTTAACAAACAATAAAAAGTTCTTATAAAAAATGTGTTTCACTATTACCCATTCCTATTTCTAGAAACCAAAATTAAATGTTTGATTAACCAAATTAAAACAATGTGTAGGAAATATTTAATTTTCAAATAACTATTTTTGGTAAAAATAAGATTTAGTGGCATGATTTCATGAAATGTCATATCCTCGTTTCACTTCGACATACCTATACCTACCAAAATAAATACTTCCTCCTAGCTTGTCACATTTCAAAACATTCCTAGCGTGACGTGATGGTTATACCTACTCCTAACGTATCCTTAATCCTTATGTTATTCTAGTACTAACTTGTTTTGTTTATTTTATGGTTACAGCGTAAATTTTACACATATGACTTTTTTTATAATAAATACCTACTATCAGTGTGTTATAATATGAAATGAAAATACACAATACACAAACACATTTTTTATGTTTACACATGTTTTAACGAAATTAAATTCTCATCAACACAGAGACGGCACATTTTCATTTAATTTCCTACGATACAATTACCAAATGGTCGTAAATCATTACTTACCTACAAATTCATTTTCAATAACTTACGTTCAAATAAAATTATTAGTACGTAAACATATATTATTAATTATTATCATTGTAGCCGCCTTAAGTACCTACCGTATTAATCCATTTTGTATAAGTAATTTTAAATATTTTACTTGGTGTGGTAACTATATTAAATTGATTAATAAATAAATAAATTGTAGACTAGATTCTATATACAATACTTATAAACGTCGAAAATTAATAGAAAGCTCACGAATGTTCACTTTTTCAATAAAAATGGAAGAAAGAACTAATGCTATAGTGCAGTCTTTGAAATCTATAACTATAATCGAAAAGTGCATGGGAACAACTAGATTCAGATTCGTCAACGGAGTTATTTTACAACCAACGTTAAAACAAAAGTTATGTTCGTTTTTCGTGTTAATTGGTGCAATATTCTTACAAATTAGTATGATAATAATTGGTAAATCTGAATTTCCATACAATTCGGACACTATTGAGTATGGTCTTTTAGGCACTACTCCAACTGTTTTTATGTGTATTCAATTCGCAATTGCCATAACAGGCCCCCTTTTTTATTCAAAACAGACCATAGATATTATTAAAAAGGTAACCGAAATTGATTATCTGTTGGGACTTGACTGTCAAGTATATAGTGCGTGGAAGAGACAAATAGATATTAAAATGGCGTTCTGTATCGCGTCATACACAATTTCTACGTTCAATGAAATATATTTCCATCAATCATGGTGGATGATTATCATCACTATGGCCATAACATCGTTTAAGCACAAATTCGAAATATTCTCAGTGTACACTTATGTAAATATGTTATCTTTAAGACTACGTGCAATTAACGATATTCTATCTACATTTCGACACGAAAATTGTCAAACACGAAACGTCACAGTTCGCGCCAAAAATGTAAAAAGAAAGTCGTTGTCTATGGCTTATGTTTTGATTGGCGAATCGTTTGAATTGTTGAACGGTATTTTTAATCTGTCCTTATTTTTTACTTTGGTAACAACGTTTGTGTACGCCTTGATCGGTGTATGGATGTTCGTTTATTCCTACCGTTATTTTGCTACTCCAGAGTATATGTTTCTATTACTTATATGGGTAGGGTTAGATACAAGTGTGATTGGTATCATAGCATATGCCTGCGAAGGAGTGTCGAAGCTTCGAGAAGCTCTTATGGAATCGGCTAACGACATTATAATAAATTATTATAATTTATCCAAAGTACGAAGTGATGCTAAAATATTTATGCACGTTTTGGAGTGTTGGTCGTTAGAAATTAATATTTTTCATATGATTCAATTTAACAAGAGATTATTGTTAAAATTTATTAGTGTGAGCACGACTTATTTGATTTTTTTATTGCAAATTTCGCATTTGATGTAGCTTTCATGATAAGTATGTATTTCATGTTGAGCCACCCGTCCGATTAGGGACCTTCTGGCCTCCTCCACTCAAGCGACAGCTCAAGCCGAGGTTCGTGGTCCCCGTCAAGGGGGGACGCCCTTGTGCATGTCGCTACCAGGGTGAACCTTCAGTTCACCCCCGCGTCCGCGTTAAAATGTAGAAGCCCTTCTGGCTAACATTGAGAGACACCACACAAAAAAAAAAAAAAAATGTTGAGCCTGTTAATTTGTAGTACCTAATAAATATGTTCTAAGTTCGTACCTATCGTTATTAATGCTAGTAAATAAAAAGAGCATGTGTCCCGAGCACACGTGTCTGAAGTGAAACTTATTTGGCAAGATTCAAAGAAATTTTATGCGCGAGATGTTTCATAATTTGAATTTATACGTTATGAATCGCATGGCATCGCAGACAGGTTAAGTTTAGGAATATGCTAATCGACTATATTATTTTTATCTACAATAATGTACGTTTAAAGAATAAAAAGTATGATGATTATTAATTTTTCATTTATAGTTCCTTAATTTTATTCCTTTTGTTTTTTCCATTAATTATAGTTCCTTTGAATATAGATATTATGTAATAAAATAATTTTGCACGCTGTTAAATAACGGCTAAACATGCTGTAACATTATATTGTAAGTTATAACACCTTAAAATACCATGTTTAAATGCAAATAAAGGATTTATTATTATTATTTAATTATGTAAAAAAATAAACGTTTCATGTACCATCATTGTACTTTAAGAAATATTATAAAAAAAAAGAATTATCGAAATCGGTTCAGCCGTTCTCGAGTTATGCGCTTAGCAATTACAGATTTGGCGATTCATTATTATTATATTAGGTACATGGTACATATAGAATATACTCATATATTATCTATATTGGACTAGAAAATATATCCTAACCTACACGTAACTGACTTTTTTTTTAAATACTGTGCTGAATTTAATCAAATTTTCTGAATATATTGTATACTAATCTTTGTAAGGATTATAAATTTTACTTCAATTGAAGCAATATCTCTGAAACAGCGAGTCCGAATTTGATCATTCTTCCACTAGTAATAAAAATAATCCAGCAATAATATGTAAATATTAAATATCACATAATATGTAAATATTACATACTAATATTATAAAGCTGAAGAGTTTGTTTGTTTGAACGCGCTAATCTCAGGAACTACTGGTCCGATTTCAAAAATCCTTTCGTTGTTAGATAGCCCATTTATCGACAAAGGCTATAGGCTATAATCATCACGCTAAGACCAACAGGAGCGGAGCCACGCGGGTGAAACCGCAGAGCGCTATAATTTAAATCAGATTCGTAAAAATAATAATACAAATTGGCACTTACATTCGTAACTGCTGCTTTCTGTAATGGAAAATGGTGTACTTAGTAAAGTCAAATATCCCAAAATTTTTTGGGGATAGAATAAAAAGTATATAAATAGGTAGATAACTACCTATAGCTAGTTTTTCAAAAATAGTAGAATTAAAAAAATCCGTAACTAAATAGACATTTTTTATTCAGAAAAAAATACGTACAATAAGGTAGGTACATTTTTTATTAAATTTAAAATAGGAAACTTACATCATCTGCAGCAGGTGCTTGTGATGGCTATAAGAAATAATATAAAAATTAATTATACATTATGGAAAGACAATAAATATAATTAACATGATTTTTTTTCAATTACCTACTATTATACAAGGGAGAGCTCACGAATTCGTCTACACTCTACATTATAAAATAAAAATGTCGTCTATAAAATTGATTATCATTCAGTAAATTAGAATCAGCCGTTTCACAAAGTAGAAGGACAGATTTATCTATTTACTTTAGATTTTATAAACATGAGATTGACACCTTAAAAAAACGGTTTCTGTAGGTGCATCGTCCTGCAAAAAGGTAAGTATAAGTTTTGATTTATTCATAAAATGAAATAAATATCTAAGTTATTTTTATCCTTGTTTTAATAATAAAGTACTTAAAAGTAACTTGCAATTGCAAAATATTAAAAAAAAATGAAAATCCACTCAGCAGTTATTGACTTCACATAGGTGGTGTAATAAACACTTTAAACACGACTTTCTCATCTACACTAATATAACTTTGTTTGTTTGATTGTCATGAATAGGCTCATAAACTCCTCATAAACTACTGGACCGATTTTAAAAATTCTTTCAATCGAAAGCTTCATCATCCACTATAGACTATAGGCTAGGTTTTATCCTTAGGAACTCCCAAGGGAACGGGAACTATGCGGGTTTTTCTTTGAAAACGCGGGCGAAGCCGCAGGCGGAATACTAGTAATTAATAAAGATTTATACTCACGACACATTTTCCAATGGACCATAGACAAGAAAATAAAGCGATCCACTGCCAACTGAGATGCATTCTGAAAAATTTAAAAAGTTCTATTAAAGTTTAAAGTATTGAATTATCTGTATTCTATATTATTATTTATGTAGGTACCTTGGTAAGTACTAAAGATTATACTCTAAGTATTCTTCATTTCAGAAATATAATATTAATATTATGTTTTTTAATAATTTAAATTGAATGTAGGTAACTATCTATGACGTAAGTATGTGATATATTAATGATTTTCTTGTATATGATAAGTCTATACCTACAAGAAATAGGTACATACAACAATACCTATGATAAAATATATTTTGCATTACGCGGGCATTATAAATTTAAATTTAGGTACAATTAAAGATTTTAACATTAACATTAAGATTTTAAGTTTTTGGAGGAGGCCTATGCCAACAGGCACACTGAAATTAGAGACATATTGTAAAATTAACTAAAATTCATTTATGTATAGTGTTAGATTATGTTTAATTGTTTACTGATTTCAGAATAAAGGGCTTTATTATTATTATTAAAGATTTTAACGGATTTTAAACGCAATTTATTCATTATATTATTATCCCGATGTTTCGGACACTTTGCAGCGAGCGTGGGAACATCGGGATAATACTTAATAAGTATAATGAATAAATCGCGTTTAAAATGTTTAATTGTAATTGTATAATACTCGCGTAAAATCAAACACAAGTAACTACTACCTACTTACCTTAATTTTGTATAGCGTTTGGTTCAATATCAATAATAAAATATCATTTCATACCATTTTTCATACATACAATTTTTGCCTTACCTAATTTTTCGCTGTTAAAATTTATAACACAACACAATAACCATAAAATTTGCTACAATGTGATTTAGAATATGTTTTTGATAACATTTTATTGGTTTAGTTTCAATTTTATTTAATAATAGCTTTTATTCTCACTATTTTGCTTGTGTTGACTTAAATATTTTATCAAATACCTGAGGCTTTTGGAACATTACATAGAAAATACCCTAATTATAGCATAACTACACTTATATATAAAAACCCAAAGACGACAAAGTTTGCGCTAAAATATATTTTAAATTATTTTTAATTCTTGTGACAAAATTTATCAAAATTGGTTCCACAGTTTAGTTTTAAAACAGTACAAACCAATATTTACTAGAAAAGTTAATTAAGTATGCTTAATAGTGATTATTATTATATTATCAAATGTTAATTTTTGAAGTCAAGACATCTTCAGAAATAAACAAGGGGGGGGGGGGGGTAAAAAATCTTTAAAAATTGCATAACGTAATACTTGAACACTAGCTTAAAATTTATGGTTGAATAAAACAAAAAATAAGTAAAAAAATATTTAATATAACAATATAATATACAGGTCATTTCGCTTCTTCTGATTTCTCTTGATATTTAACTACCCCCTTTTCTATCAAATCGGGAATTTCTACTGCTAGCCATGGACCCAACTGTAAAAAATATTATTATTATTACTTTAATTAATAATTACATTAAAACTTGTAGAAGAATAAAGTTAATATAAATATAGTCCTCTATATTAATACAATATTATCTATACTAATATTATAAAGCTGAAGAATTTATTTGTTTGAACGCGCTAATCTCAGGAACTATTGGTCTGATTTCGAAAAATTATTTCGGTGTTAGATAGACCATTTATCGAGGAAGGCTATACATCATCACGGTTAGACCAACAGGAGCGGAGCAATGCGGGTAAAACCGCGGGGCACAGCTAGTATATTATAAAGCTGAAGAGTTTGTTTATTTGAAGGCACTAATCTCAGGAACTACTGGTCAATATTTGAAAAATTATTTTAGTGTTAGATAACCCATTTATTGAGGAAGGTTATATGTCATCACGCTTAGACCAACAGGAGTGGAGCAATGCGGTCAAAACCACGGGGCACAGCTAGTCAGTGAATAATTTTTATTCACAGGTGATACTGCACATCTACTCTTGCTTTTAGTTGTATTTTAAATAATAATATAATGTCATTATGTATTTATTATTTCGGTTAGCTTGATTTTAATAGATTTTATGATTACTACAAGCGTTAAAACGACTGGTAAATGGTCTTAGATGCTACGATGTCACAGCTAGTCCTACTAATATTATAAATGCGAAAGTTTGTGAGGATGTGTATGTGTGTGAGTTTGTTACTCTTACTACTAAACAGATTGCAATAAAATTTAGCACACATGTAGAGGAGAACTTGGATTAACACACACGATAGATTTTATCCCGGAAATCCCACGGGAACGAGAACTATGCGGGTTTTTCTTTGAAAACGCGGGCGGAAAGCTAGTATTTTATAAATTAGCTAGTTTCAAACTCTACTCACCCCCAAAGCCATAGCGTGTGCTATACCAAACTTAGGTACGTTTCTCGCCCATAGCGGCTTAAAATGGTCGGTCAAACATATTTTACCGCCCCTGTACATTTTCGCCGTTTTCCCGTCGAGCCCGGGAAGCGCTATCTCTGGTGCTGTGGTCGGGTAGGTCACGGGTATCTAAGAATAAAAATACCAGAGTCATTTTATAGAAGAGCAAATAGGGTAATAATGAAAATAATACAAAAAATGTGTGCATGTATTAGTGTACACACATAAAAAGTGAAACTTCTTGATGACCTTATTTTTCAAAAAATAATTTAAGTACTATAATATGCAACTTTACAGAAAATCACGCATGGTAGGGATGAGAAAAAGATGGCGCGTAACGGAAAAATGTCACGCGTAACGAAAAAATGTTACACTTTTTTTCCAACCCCGATAAAGAAGTTTCACTTCAATAAAAGGGTCTTTGTGTCTATAATGTGTACATAATATATTTAAAATACACTTATAATTATTCCTATTATTAGACAAACAGAACAAACACTTTATCGCTGCAAAGGAAATATATCATTTGTGGAAATTTCAGCTTTCTAGCTATCAAGGTTTATGAGATACAGCCTGGAGACAGACAGACAGTGGAGGCTTAGTAATAGGGTCCTGTTTTACCCTTCAGGTATGGAACCCTAAAAACAACACCAAATACTATCTTTATATATAAAATTCCCCTGTCACAATGTTAGTTATCATACTCCTCCAAAATGGCTGGACTGATTCTCATGAAATTTTGTGTGCATATCGGGTAGCTCTGAGAATTGGCTAACATTTATTTTTCATACCCCTAAATGATGAAGAGTAAGGCAGAACAACGTTTGCCGGGACAGCTAGTTGACTATAATTGAAAATATATTTTGTTCTAGGTTTCCGCCCGCGGCTTCGCCCGCGCATTCAAAGAAAAACCCGTCATTTTCCCGGGATAAAAAGTAGCCTGTCCTTTCTCGGGTATAAAAATATCTCCATATTACATATACCAAATTTCATGAAAATTGGTTCAGTAGTTTAGGCGTGATTGAGTAACAGACAGACAGACATAGTTACTTTCGCATTTATAATATTAGTATGGATTTCCATACAAATATCATACTTACATCAAATTCAAGATCGAACTCATATTTCAGCAAGTTATGAATGTACCAACACTTGCCGAACCAGCGGGTGCCTGTTTTATCTGACTCTAGTCGAAACCAATCATTATCTGCTTCTTTGTTGTTTTGGACATACTGAAAATTAAATCATTTTATGTATTAAGTAAATATTTCAATAAAGTGGATTTCTTATTATTTTCTAATTATTAAAAAAAAAAAACAATTTTAAAACAGTTTTGTACATTAAAGGCAGCTTTATCACTTTAATGTGATCTCTGTCACACAACCTCTGTGGCAAGTTGTTGTTTGAATAATAAATGTTAAGATGAGAGGCTCTATCTATCTAATCAGAATACATCAACAGTTCAACACTATATTGAAACGTGAAATATATAGTAGGTAACAACAAATAATGTGTCACCTCACGCTTATTTCCTGTTTGTAATGTAGTATTAAGTATACTAATGGTAATATTTCATTCAGCGTAATATAATAAATATTCTAACGTTGTTATGTACCTACGTGAAGTCGATTTAGAAAGTAGTCGTGTTACTTCGTAAGTTATACATAAATAGGCCACAGCGATAATATTTAACAAGACAGACATTGTAACGTGTCCAAAAAATCAATAATTACGAGAGAAAGAGGGTTAAATACCTTAATGAGAGCTTGATATTCTTCCTTTAATCGGGTCGTCCATAATTCCTTATCTCTTGGACCTGCTTTTGTTTTCAGCAAGGGAATGCTGCCTAAAGTCTTCCTAGTACCTTCGTCCACCATTTTCAAAAGTTTATAACATAGTTTTAATAAAGAAAACTTTAATATATTAATAAATCAACGACACAGTGCCCACCACAAAAACAAGTTCTTTCGCTGTCATTAATGACGTAATTGACACGTAGACGTAATTCTTTTTTTATTCAATTTACTGGGTCTTAAATACCTGTCTTATGGTTCAACATTTTAATTAATGTTGTACTTTATTTCGAGTAGTAATTATAATAAATTTCAATAGCAACTAACTTCAACTATCTTAACAAGAATCATTTTCGCAACAAAAAAATTATTTTGTTAAATTTTTTTTTTTTTTTTTTTTTTTTTTTTTTTTGCCGTTTAATCTGCAATCAGTCGCAAGACTATAAGCAGATGTGGTGCCTGCGTGAGATTATGTAGACGACGAGACCAGCGTCTCGTCTGTCTTCTAGAAAACATCCTTCCTTTTCAGCCTTTTGGTCATGGGGGAAGGTTTTACAAGTTCTTGGGCAAGGGGATTGGGGTGACGCGACAGGCGGTCGGCATATCTATTTTTAAATTTGTCAATTTCAGCTTGAACGGTCGGTACATTCAGATATTCATGGATCTCCACATTTCTGGTAAACCAGGGGGCGCTTGCGATGGTACGCAGTATGTGATTCTGGATACGTTGAATGCACATAATGTTACTTTTACTGGCAGTTCCCCACAATGGGACACCATAGGTCCAGATAGGTTTTAAAACGGTGTTGTAGATTAATAGCTTATTGTCCACAGACAGGACAGAGTTTCTTCCCATAAGCCACTGCAGGTTGCGAAACTTAAAATTTATTTCGTCTCGTTTCTTTTTGATGTGGGTGGCCCAGGTGAGTCTTCGGTCTAGGTTGAAGCCCAAGTATTTAACATGTTCGCTATCCGTCAGCACATCATCACCAAATTTGACTGGGGGGCAGTTGCCTCTCCTTAAGGTGAATGTAATGTGGTGTGACTTCTGAGCACTTGTACGGATGCGCCATTTCCTCATCCATTCACAGGTTACATCCAGTAAGCGTTGAAGCTTATCACTTGCTGCTATTGGGATATCATCTCTAGCAAGGTAGGCTACATCATCAGCATAAGTTGCAACGGTTACGTCACTAGCTACTGGTAGGTCCGCAGTAAATATTTTGTATAGAACAGGGCCGAGAACAGAGCCTTGTGGAACGCCGGCATGTATTTGGCGAAGTGAGGATCTATCATCCCTCTGTTTCACTCGAAAGAGTTTTTTATTTGTTAGATTTATATAGATTATATTTGTTAAATTTAACGTTTAGAAATTCATCATTCAATGAAATCATTGACAATAAAACATTACTGATGTCAATTAACGACTATTGTCAAAAATGTCAAATAAGTATTCATATGTAAATAACAATAATCGTCAAAGAATGTAGAAATTAGATTATTTTATAATTCACTTTTGCATACAAAACTACTAGGTACCTACATCGTGAGATATTGAACATTTTCAATTCGTAAAAAAGTACTCATAGAATTTAAGTTTAGTTTAGCTGGCTTTATCTTTAGCTTACCGAAAAACGGGTAAGTACCTACTTTAACATAGTATCTATTATAACACCAATAGGTACCTATTATAATTCCACCAAAATCAATCCTTAAACTATTCAAATTAATTACATTTTACATACTTAGCCTAGTATTATCGAATATATTTAATAGAACTTTAATTTCAACTACAACTTATTTCTAGCTTAACATGGGTTCGGAACAGTCTTTACCGCCAAAGCAGCCGCAGCGAGCACCGCCAGTGCGTCGAGGGTATACCGTAGCTGGTACTAGCTTTGCAGGTAATTTCATTATAATTATTATAAAACTAATTTTCCGCCCGCGTTTTCAAAGAAAAATCCGCATAGTTCCCGTTACTGGTGTATTTCCGGGATAAAACGTGATAAAACCTATCCTATGTGTTAATGCAAGTTACCTATATGTGTGCTCAATTTCATTGCAATTGGTAGTATTTGCATGCATATCAAACATATATATCGCACATATATGCGATGCAGTAATTTTCTATTTTATTTAGTACTAGCGGTCCGCCCCGGCTTCGCCCGTGGTACATATTTACGTTTTCTCTACATAAGAACCATCCTCGTACTTCAAGGAATATAATAAAAAAAAGGATTATCAAAATCGGTCCATCCGTTCACGCGTGATGCTGTGACCAAGGAAAACGGGTTTTTTCATTTTTATATATATGTATAGATAGATTACATAAGTAAATTAACTTACAAATCAAAACCTTTAGAAATTGTAGAAGTACAACTGAACTGATCTGGATGGAATGTATACTACAAGTTATAAATTTTTATGCTATACTAGAGGTCCGCCCCGGCTTCGCCCGTGGAACATATTTCGCAATAAAAGGTAGCCTATGTCCTTTCTCGGGTATCAAAATATCTCCATACCAAATTTCATGCAAATTGGTTCAGTAGCTTAGGCGTGATTGAGTAACAGACAGACAGACAGAGTTACTTTCGCATTTATAATATTAGTATGGATTAGAACTGTATAAATAATAATTAAGATTATATTACATGTTTAATTTAGTTGCATTTATCATAGCAGAAAACAATTAAATTAAATAATTCATGTTTTTCAAAAATAATGATCTAAGTTTTTGACAATCCATATCAGTGATTAAGTGAAAAAAGAAACAGTGTGAAAGAAGTTCCTCTAGAAAATAAAGCTGAAATATAATTTAATCAGATGTAACAAGAAAAATCAATATTGGTTTAATGCCTCAGCCCTGGAATCACAGACACAATAGAAAATCTATTGTGTCGTGTTCTCATCGGGCCCCTCGGTGGTCAATGGGTTAAAACTTTATTTTTATTTAGTGTTCCATATTTTAATATTCTTCTACCCTTTACATTTATCATAGTATAATATTATTATTTCAAGATGTCCGCCGTCCTGACGCTTCAGCAAGTGGCAACAATTCGCCTGGTGCTAGCATGTGTTCAGATTCAGAGTTGCCGTATATTTCCTATACAGTGGATCGACCGATTGGTGGTATGTACTCATATATTTATTTATTAAATTGCTGTTACAGAACAAACCTGATGCTTCAGCTAAATACAAGTTGTAATATTTTGCTATTAGCTTTCTTTACAAAGTTTATGCGTAACTGGCTGCGCTCCGCGTTTTCACCCGCGTAGCTCCGCTCCTGTTGGTCTTAGCGTGATGATATAGAATAGCCTATGGCCTTGCTCGTTTAATAGTCTATCTAACACCGAAAGAATTTTTCAAATCGGACCAGTAGTTTCTGAGATTAGCGCGTTCAAACAAACAAACAAACAAACTCTTCAGCTTCATAATATAAGTAATTAAGTATTAAGTTTTAAGTAAGAAATTACAATTTATTCTCAATAATTAAACTAATTTAAAAAAATAATAGATTAACGAACAACTAATGATTGTTCAATCGATTGATTGATTGATGATTGAATGAAAAATGTGGTTGGTGTTGTATTTATTGGTTATCGGTTAAAAATATGTTATGACGATTTAAAAGTGCTTCTATAAGAAGTCTAATTGAATAAACAAATGTTTGAGTTTATGTTTATTTTGATTTACAGATTCCCCAAAGAACACGTCGAAATTACAACGCGACGGGAAAAAAGCGCTCCAACGACGTCAAATGAGTTTACAGTCAAGAAAAGGAAAGCGAAGCCGGGATATAGTGGTAGTTAAGGCCGCTACAGATACACAATTAGATGAAGATATACAGAGGTTGCAGGTTAGTTGAGTTTGAGTTTTTATTTAATCTATACTAATATTATAAAGATTAAGTTTGTTTGAACATGCTAATCTCAGGAACTACTGGTCCGATTTGAAAAATTCTTTCGATGTTAGATAGCCCGTTTATCGAGGAAAGCTATAAGCTGTATTATATCATCACGCTTAGACCAACAGGAGCGTAGTACTGCGGGTAAAACCGCGAAGCGCAGCTAGTCTAAATAATTTTGGAACACACTAACAAGTGTTTTTTACAAAAATATTTTTTGTTATTCACAGGAGATACCAACATTCCTGCCGATCATGAGGGGTACTTTGGGTCTACCTGGTGCTCGGGACCCTGAGGTTTTAGAAGGTTAGTACCTATTTAGTTAGGAAAGTTCTTTTATATGTGTTCTAATATCAATCTTAAAAGCCGGGAGCGCGCATTTTATTTTAATTGTTCCAATTAATATTTTTCCTTTCAAATACACTGTATTTTTTAGAGATTTGAACATTTTTTTTTGTATTTAAGCGTTTTGATACTATTTTTCTTAACTGGGCACAGTTTTTTTTTAATTGAAACATTTTTAGGCGCGTTCGGAGTAAAATTTGAAGGTCGTGTCATGCCATGCCATCACGTCATGGAGTAAGGCGACGATTTTGTAATCTTTGAATTTTGTCTAAGTGACTCGTATGCTACGTGTACTTCTGACACGTATGCTCGGTACGCACGCTCCTTTTTTAATTTTACGTTATAAATTACAATCACGTTACACAATTAATCGCCATATTATTACAAGTCCTTTATCTTTCACATAGGCATTAAATTTTTGTTACTATCAAGTGGCAAATGTATATTTTTTGTGGGTTTGAACATGTTTCGATTAATTTGTTTTTCGAGGTAGCACTATTTTTTTAGAATTTTTTTTTTATTTATCGTAGTTTCATGTCATTGATGTCATTTTTTTCTCAATTTATTGTAGTTTCGAACAATTTTGGTGTTATTTTAGGTCTAGACTGTCGTCCGTGGGTCCGTCTAGTGTGTCGGCTGCAAGCGCACCTGGCTGCGTGCGCGCATCCGCTCTGCGCGGCGCAGGCGCAGATCGTGGAACAGATTAAGGAGGTATTTAATTATCACTAGCCGTGCTCCGCGGTTTTATCCGTAGTGCTCCGCTCCTGTTGTTCTTAGCGATATGATATATAGCCTATAGCCTTCCTCGATGAATGGGCTATCTAACACCGAAAGAATTTTTCAAATCGGACCAGTAGTTTTCGAGATTAACGCGTTCAAACAAACAAACTCTTTTTTTATAATATTAGTATAGATTCTTATGGTAATTTATTTTGAAAAAATTTTTTGGATGATGATAGTGAATAATTTTGTTTTTTGTTGAAACAAAATTTTTGTATAAATATTCAGTGCTAAAAAGTTATTGTTTTATTGATAAATAAATGCGATGACGATTTGAAGTTATCATGATGGTTAATATTTTTTTGTATTCAAATGCTTACACGTGTGATGTTATGAAGCGGAAGCGTAAGAAGTGAAACTTCTTTTTGACCTTACTTTTCAAAAAATAATATTTTACTATATGCAACTTTACAGAAATACGTCGAGTCACGTGTGGTAGGGATAAGAAAAAGATGGCGATGGCGATGGCGGTCACGCGTGACGAAAAAATGTTACACTAAATTTTTTTCCAACCCTTGATGAAAAGAAGTTTCACTTCATTATATTTATTTGCAAGAATGTAGTTACAAATTACAGATGTTTTAATTATAATATTATGTGGCTAATACATTCTACCCATTGATTGACTTCAAACACGACACTTCGAACACGACACTTCAATCACGACACTTCACACACGACACTTCACACACGACACTCCATCCAGACACTATAAATACGACACTTCAAACCCGACACTTTAAAACACGACACTTCACACACGACACTTCACACACGACACTTCACACACGACACTTCAAACACGACACTTCACACACGACACTTCACACACGACACTTCACACACGACACTTCAAAGACGACACTTCACACACGACACTTCAAAGACGACAGTTCACACACGACACTTCAAACACGACACTTCACACATGACACTTCACACACGACACTTCAAACACGACACTTCACACACGACACTTCACACACGACACTTCACACACGACACTTCACACACGACACTTCAAAGACGACACTTCACACACGACACTTCAAATACGACACATCACACACGACACTTCACACACGACACTCCAACCAGACACTATAAATACGACACTTCACACACGACACTTCAAAACACATGACACTTCAAACACGACACTTCACACACGACACTTCACACACGAAACTTCACACACGACACTTCAAACATGACACTTCAAACACGACACTTCACACACAACACTTCAAACACGACACTTCACACACGACACTCCATCCAGACACAATAAATACGACACTTCAAACACGACACTTCACACACGACACTTCACACACGACACTTCAAACACGACACTTCACACACGACACTTATAAAAAGACACCACTTCAAACACGACACTTCACACACGACACTTCAAACACGACACTTCACACACGACACTTCAAACACGACACTTCACACACGACACTCCATCCAGACACAATAAATACGACACTTCAAACACGACTCTTCACACACGACACTTCACACACGACACTTCAAACACGACACTTCACACACGACACTTCAAAGACACCACTTCAAACACGACACTTCACACACGACACTTCACACACGACACTCCATCCAGACACAATAAATACGACACTTCAAACACGACACTTCACACACGACACTTCACACACGACACTTCAAACACGACACTTCACACATGACACTTCAAAGACACCACTTCAAACACGAAACTTCACACACGACACTTCAAACACGACACTTCACACACGACACTCCATCCAGACACAATAAATACGACACTTCAAACACGACACTTCAAACACGACACTTCACACACGACACTTCAAACACGACACTTCACACACGACACTTCACACACGACACTTCAAACACGACACTTCACACACGACACTTCACACACGACACTTCACACACGACACTTCACACACGACACTTCACACACGACACTTCAAAGACGACACTTCACACACGACACTTCAAACACGACACTTCACACACGACACTCCATCCAGACACTTTAAATACGACACTTCACACACGACACTTCAAAACACATGACACTTCAAACACGACACCTCACACACGACACTTCAAACACGACACTTCACACACGACACTTCACACACGACACTTCAAACACGACACTTCAAACACGACACTTCACACACGACACTTCAAACACGACACTTCACACACGACACTCCATCCAGACACAATAAATACGACACTTCAAACACGACACTTCAAACACGACACTTCACACACGACATTTCAAACACGACACTTCAAACACGACACTTCACACACGACACTTCACACACGACACTTCAAACACGACACTTCACACACGACACTTCAAAGACACCACTTCAAACACGACACTTCACACACGACACTTCACACACGACACTCCATCCAGACACAATAAATACGACACTTCAAACACGACACTTCACACACGACACTTCACACACGACACTTCACACATGACACTTCAAAGACACCACTTCAAACACGAAACTTCACACACGACACTTCAAACACGACACTTCACACACGACACTCCATCCAGACACAATAAATACGACACTTCAAACACGACACTTCAAACACGACACTTCACACACGACACTTCACACACGACACTTCACACACGACACTTCAAACACGACACTTCACACACGACACTTCACACACGACACTTCACACACGACACTTCACACACGACACTTCACACACGACACTTCAAAGACGACACTTCACACACGACACTTCAAACACGACACTTCACACACGACACTCCATCCAGACACTTTAAATACGACACTTCACACACGACACTTCAAAACACATGACACTTCAAACACGACACCTCACACACGACACTTCAAACACGACACTTCACACACGACACTTCACACACGACACTTCAAACACGACACTTCAAACACGACACTTCACACACGACACTTCAAACACGACACTTCACACACGACACTCCATCCAGACACAATAAATACGACACTTCAAACACGACACTTCAAACACGACACTTCACACACGACATTTCAAACACGACACTTCAAACACGACACTTCACACACGACACTTCAAACACGACACTTCAAACACGACACTTCACACACGACATTTCAAACACGACACTTCAAACACGACACTTCACACACGACACTTCAAACACGACACTTCACACACGACACTCCATCCAGACACTTTAAATACGACACTTCACACACGACACTTCAAAACACATGACACTTCAAACACGACACTTCACACACGACACTTCAAACACGACACTTCACACACGACACTTCACACACGACACTTCAAACACGACACTTCAAACACGACACTTCACACACGACACTTCAAACACGACACTTCACACACGACACTTCAAACACGACACTTCACACACGACACTCCATCCAGACACAATAAATACGACACTTCAAACACGACACTTCACACACGACACTTCAAACACGACACTTCACACACGACACTTCAAAGACACCACTTCAAACACGACACTTCACACACGACACTCCAACCAGACACAATAAATACGACACTTCAAACACGACACTTCACACACGACACTTCACACACGACACTTCAAACACGACACTTCACACATGACACTTCAAAGACACCACTTCAAACACGACACTTCACACACGACACTTCAAACACGACACCTCACACACGACACTTCAAACACGACACTTCAAACACGACACTTCAAACACGACACTTCACACACGACACTTCAAACACGACACTTCACACACGACACTTCAAACACGACACTTCACACACGACACTTCAAAGACACCACTTCAAACACGACATTTCACACACGACACTTCGCACACGACACTTCACACACGACACTTCACACACGACACTTCAAAGACGACACTTTACACACGACACTTCAAAGACGACACTTCACACACGACACTTCAAACACGACACTTCAAAGACGACAGTTCACACACGACACTTCAAACACAACACTTCACACATGACACTTCACACACGACACTTCACACACGACACTTCAAACACGACACTTCACACACGAGACATCAAAGACGACACTTCAAAGACACCACTTCAAACACGACACTTCACATACGACACTTCAAACACGACACTTCAAACACGACACTTCACACACGACACTTCAAACACGACACTTCACACACGACACTCCATCCAGACACAATAAATACGACACTTCACACACGACACTTCACACACGACACTTCAAACACGACACTTCACACACGACACTTCAAAGACACCACTTCAAACACGACACTTCACACACGACACTTCAAACACGACACCTCACACACGACACTTCAAACACGACACTTCAAACACGACACTTCACACACGACACTTCAAACACGACACTTCACACACGGCACTTCAAACACGACACTTCGCACACGACACTTCACACACGACACTTCACACACGACACTTCAAAGACGACACTTCACACACGACACTTCAAAGACGACACTTCACACACGACACTTCAAACACGACACTTCAAAGATGACAGTTCACACACGACACTTCAAACACAACACTTCACACATGACACTTCACACACGACACTTCAAACACGACACTTCACACACGACACTCCATCCAGACACAATAAATACGACACTTCAAACACGACACTTCACACACGACACTTCACACACGACACTTCAAACACGACACTTCACACACGACACTTCAAAGACACCACTTCAAACACGACACTTCACACACGACACTTCAAACACGACACCTCACACACGACACTTCAAACACGACACTTCAAACACGACACTTCAAACACGACACTTCACACACGAAACTTCACACACGACACTCCATCCAGACACAATAAATACGACACTTCAAACACGACACTTCACACACGACACTTCACACACGACACTTCACACACGACACTTCAAACACGACACTTCACACACGACACTTCACACACGACACTTCACACACGACACTTCACACACGACACTTCAAAGATGACACTTCACACACGACACTTCAAACACGACACTTCACACACGACACTTCAAACACGACACTTCAAACACGAAACTTCAAACACGACACTTAACACACGACACTTCAAACACGACACTTCACACACGACACTCCATCCAGACACTATAAATACGACACTTCAAACACGACACTTTAAAGCACGACACTTCACACACGACACTTCAAAGACGACACTTCACACACGACACTTCAAAGACGACACTTCACACACGACACTTCAAAGACGACACTTCACACACGACACTTCAAACACGACACTTCAAAGATGACAGTTCACACACGACACTTCAAACACAACACTTCACACATGACACTTCACACACGACACTTCACACACGACACTTCACACACGACACTTCACACACGACACTTCACACACGACACTTCAAACACGACACTATAAATACGACACTTCAAACACGACACTTCAAACACGACACTTCACACACGACACTTCACACACGACACTTCAAACACGACACTTCAAACACGACACTTCACACACGACACTTCACACACGAGACATCAAAGACGACACTTCAAAGACACCACTTCACACACGACACTTCAAAGACACCACTTCACACACGACACTTCAAACACGACACTTCACACACGACACTTCAAACACGACACTTCAAACACGACACTTCAAACACGACACTTCACACACGTCACTTCAAACACGACACTTCAAAGACGACAGTTCACACACGACACTTCAAACACAACACTTCACACATGACACTTCACACACGACACTTCACACACGACACTTCACACACGACACTTCACACACGACACTTCACACACGACACTTCACACACGACACTTCAAACACGACACTTCACACACGACACTTCAAACACGACACTTCAAACACGACACTTCACACACGACACTTCAAACACGACACTTCACACACGGCACTTCAAACACGACACTATAAATACGACACTTCACACACGACACTTCAAGCACGACACTTCACACATGACACTTCGCACACGACACTTCACACACGACACTTCAAACACGACACTTCAAACACGACACTTCACACACGACACTTCACACACGACATTCAAAGACGACACTTCAAACACGACACTTCAAAGACACCACTTCAAACACGACACTTCAAACACGACACTTCACACACGACACTTCAAACTCGACACTTCATACACGACACTTCAAACTCGACACTACACACAGACACTACGAATACGATACATAACACCTGACACTTCAAAATCGACACTTTATACATGACACTTCAAACTCGACATTACACACAGACTACGAATACGATAATTACTACTGAACCAATTTTCATGAAATTTGGTACGGAGATATTTTGATACCCGAGAAAGGACATAAGCTACTTTTTACTCCGGGACATAGGATAGGTTTTATCTCGGATATCCCACGGAAACGGGAACTATGCGGGTGTTTCTTTGACTGCGCGGGCGGAAAGCTAGTAATCTTTACTAATATTATAAAGCTGAAGAGTTTGTTTGTTTGTTTGTTTGAACGCGCTAATCTCAGGAACTACTGGGCCGATTTGAAAAATTCTTTTGGTTATACAATATAGCCCATTTATCGAGGAAGTCTATAGGCTATAATATATCATCACGCTAAGACCAACAGGAGCAGAGCAATGCGAGTGTAATTTACAGTAGGGATAATAGTGGTGTTGTGCACAACAGACGGACAGCCTGGCGGCGCGGCTGCACGGGCTGTGCGTGGAGCGGCAGCGCGCGAACGCCCGCGCGGCCGAGCGCCTCGCGCGCGCACGCGACCTCGCGCACCACCTCGCGCGCTGCAACGCGACGCTCACCACAGTGAGTCTATCAATCCTACTTATACATTTACAGTACTCCAAAAGTAATAATGCACATGCAAATCTTCGTTAATTGTCGTATTTCCAAAATGTATTTCATTTGACTAAAAAAATTTTACTAAATTATGCATGAAGAAAATGCATTTGACCACTTAGATACATATTGTCTTCAGATGCTCGAGGAATATGACAGTTACCGAACTGTGAAGAAGATTTCTATTTGCATTATCACTTTTGGAGTACTGTAAATACTTTGAGGATATTTTGCGATTTCTCAAAAGCACTTGGGCTTGTATAACATTCTACAAAGTCAAATTTCTTCTAACTTTCAAACGTCACATGTCAAAATTCAAATTTCAAACTCCAAATTCAAATTCAAATTCAAAATATCAAATTTCAAATTCAAATCAAATCAAGGGTTGTCCCATAACATTTCTTTCTTTGTTATTGTCATTATTTTTGTTAGATATTGTTTGGGAATAAATAAATAAATCCTACTAATATTATAAATGCGAAAGTTTGTGAGGATGTGTGTGTATGTGTTTGTTACTCTTTCAAGCAAATACTACTAAACCGATTACAATGAAATTTAGCACACATATAGAGGGTAACTTGGATTAACGCATAGGGTAGGTTTTATCCCGGAAATTCCACGGGAACGGGAACTATACGGGTTTTTCTTTCAAAACGCGGACGAAGCCGCAGGCGGAAAGCTAGTAAAACGGAAATGCATGAAATCAGGAATTGTATACAAATCCTAGGAAATGTGTACAATTCCTATACCATTCAGGAAATGTAAAAATATATTGTTTAAAAAACTATTTAATGCATAGATATCCTAGGAAATATATAATTTTCCTCGGAATTGTATATAATTCCAATATCGTATTAGGAAATGTATAAAGTAAATGCTTTCTGTAATAAAACACGTTGTTATAATAGCACTTATTGAGACAATCGGGTACCAGTCATACCGTAAAATAATAATTTCATATTATCTATTATTCTTCATATTATCTCACTAATTAACATTTCTAAAATCAACTATCTATTAACTTTTAACGTAAGTATCACACGATAAAATATTATTTATTCTTATAAAATCAAATTTTCACTTGGAAAGTAATCAGTCCCCTCGTCCCGCTGTCCCCGCGTATATCAATATCTGAAATGTTTTACATTTCCGATTGCTATTTAGGAAATGTATAGATTTCCTAGGAAATGTGTAATGTGAAAGTATAAAATAATTTATTTTACACATTTCCGTGCGATTTTAGGAATTACATACATTTCCTAGGAATTGTGTATAACGACGGATTACATACAATTCCGTTAAAATGTACATAAATAAATAATATAATAAATCAATATTTCAGGACAATTTTCACACACGGCACGATCTGATCCCATACTAAGCTTTCGCTTGTGTTATGGAAACCAGATAGCTGAACATTATTTATTTGCCTTAGGGCCGATTTTTCAATGCCCAGATAAACAGTCTAATAACTACCCCTCGAATAGATTTATTCAATTGCTTATCTAACTCATAACGGCTCGCCTATTTTTCAATCGTGATTTATTTGATGAATAACTATCTGCCCAAATATTTCCATATTGGCAGCTCTGCTCTTGGAGTGGCGAAACAAACATATTAAATTAGTCAGGTTAGAGCGGGATAGAGTCAACTTGCAATATGTCAACAACCGTCATTATGACTCACGTCAAGAGTGCATTTTAAGTTTATCTTGTGTTCTATGATTGTTGATTATTGTTTTGATTCGAGTAAAGAGTTTTGATTAAATTTGTGTTAAAATTTATATATTTTACGATGGAAACGACATAAAGGCAGCGTCCGGCAAATTTTCAATGGCATGATCATCAGTAGGTACTATCAAAAACATCAATTTCAATATGATTTTAATTGATAATTATTTTATAGAAAGAGGCTTTATTGTAAAAATTCTACGCTCTATGTTATTACATACGAAAATATCCCAAATTTGACGCGTCAGTTGTCAACTCAAACGGCTAATCGTCGAATAGCACGCTATCTGGCCGTTGGAGCAGCAGATAGATTTATTCCTCAAATAACGTAGTTATTCGATAGATAAGTCCTATTCGTCTATTGAAAAATTGAATATTTTGTTAACTGAAGAATAAAGTCTATCTAGCTGTTTATCTGGGCATTGAAAAATCGGCCCTTAGAGCCGATTTTTCAATCCTTGGTTAAAATTTATCCGTCCAATAAAGTATTACACGAACATATTAAAATGTCACCTGTAAACTGTCAAATATGGACAATTAGATTATTAGACTACATTTTTGGAATCGTAGTTTAATACGTTATACGATGAATAGGTAAGTTTTAAACAACGATTGAAAAATCAGCCCTTAATATATTTATTATTATCTTTTTCAGACTTTGCGTGACGTGAACGAATTAAATTCTCTACTGCCAGAAGATAAACGATTGGAACCTTTTGTGTGGAAACCGAAGAAATAGTTAAATAAATATTATATGGAAACTATACTTACCTGTTTGTAACTAGGTAAATCGTGTATGATCTCTTCA
The DNA here is from genome assembly GCF_905220415.1 of Colias croceus. Classification (NCBI taxonomy): domain Eukaryota; kingdom Metazoa; phylum Arthropoda; class Insecta; order Lepidoptera; family Pieridae; genus Colias; species Colias croceus. Next base: position 5,067,057 of record NC_059565.1, read on the forward strand.
TAGGTTTTATGTTAATAAAGACTATTATAATATAACTGTGTTTCGTTATTTCGTCTCCATATTATTATAAAATAAAGTAATATGTTGTGTCTGTCTGTCTGATCGAGATTAGCTCGGAAACTGCTGCATTGATTTTCATTGTTTTCACAAAAACATTTTACTTCCGTTAAAATTTTCTTTTTTACACTACACACTATAAAACAAAGTCTGTCCGTCGGTTCGAGATAAGCTAAAAAACTGCTGCACTGATTTTCATTGTTTTCATTAAAGCATGATCTATAGAAATTTTTATTTATAATTTGCCTTAAAATGGCGCTATTAGTGTTAATTTACTTGCAACACGCGGGTGAAGCCGCGGGTTTTAACTATCATGCAATAAAAATCCTACTCGTTAGATATATAAATTTCAATAACACAGGTTATCTATATCTATACATATAATAAAATCGTAGGAAAGTCAAAACTGTACATTGAATATTTTTTTTAAAGAATACCTGGGCCGTGATCTATAATCGATATAGAAGCCAAAAACATAGTTTTTAGAATTTTTGTCTGTTTGTCTGTTTGTCTGTTTGTCTGTATGTTTGTCTGAGCTAATCTCGAAAAGTACTGCATAGATTGACTTCAAATTTTGCATGAATATTACTAACAGGTCGGGTGAGGCTATAGGCTACATATTATCAAGCTATCACCTACGGGGGAGGAGCTGTGAACCTTTATTTTTCTTACGTATTCCGTGTATTACGACAGCGTACAATCTAAAGACTCATGTTTAAATGTTGGTTTCGAGTAAGCCATGCTATTATCTAGCTTTACAAAATAAAAACTATGTCATTTACGTAATTTGGGCAGAGAAACAGTTTAATGAATTTAGTAGTATAAAGACAAATTAGAAACAGCGCCATCTATTAAATGTTATAAAAATCAAATCAATTTACACGTTAACTATTGGAAATTAATAATCAAATGACGCATATATAAATGTTGTTTGACAATATCTATATTGACACTATAAAAATTATGCCATTTAAGTAACTTGGGAAGAGAAACATAGCTTAAAGAATGTAAGTTGTATAATGTTAATTTTGTAACAGCGCCATCTATGAGATTTCGTAAAAATCAAATCAATTTACATGTTAACACTACTGAACACAATGTTAAAAATTAATAATTTAAATATAATTATGTTATTTATTTATTTAACTCTTTAACCCATATCTTCCGTTCCCATAAGATATATTTCGTGTAAATAATAAACTACATTTTTTTAAAGTGAGGGTAGATGTTTATTATTTTAAGTAAAAATAGACACCATTATCTACAGTTAATCTAATGATTGTGTTCCAAAGAGTATACTAATATATTGTTGTGTTCATTAGTTACAATTTTAAAAATCTTCGTGTTCTATAAATTTACTAGCTTACCGCCCGCGGCTTCGTCCGCTTTGTCTAAAACCTAATAAATTATGTACTAAAACCTTCCTCTTGAATCAGTCTATCTATTAAAAAAACCGCATCAAAATCTGTTGCGAAGTTTTAAAGATTTAAGCATACAAAGGGACATAGGGACACAGAAAGCGACTTTTTTCATACTATGTAGTGATATTTATAAAGCAATTGAATGCCATAAAACCAAAAATATCAAATGCAATCTTCGTGTTTTGTGAATTTTCACCATCATGCGTTCCCACAAAAGGTAAGTTGTTACTTACAGGTATTTATTGAAATGAAATGAAATGAAATGAATGATTCTTTTATTATTTTGAGGTGCATTGGGAACAGAAGTTTTTGATAAAATTTTATTTGTAAGTAGCTTTTTTTATAGATTTACAGTTAACTTTTGATTTTTTTATTTACAGATTCAATGCTAATAAAATTATATCGCCTTTGGAAGACGATTTCTGCTGATATTTTTACTACACCACTTGAAAATTGATGATTTGATGATAAAATCAGTAGCAGCGAGGATTAAGTGGAAATTAGTAATCATCCGCTTCGTCAATTTTTGACTGAAGTTAATGTCCAACGTCCAATGGTTCAATCATTGGAAGTATCTCGGGAAATTTTGGAGGATATTTTTCAGGAAGGAGAGGAGGGGCAGCCATCCACATATCAAACTACTACGTTTTAGTACCGAAAAAAATTTTATTGCCAAATGAAACGTAAATTTTGCACTCACAACTTTACAAGTAATGTTTTTATTTTGACTTTGCGGTTATCTGATTATAATATTTATCGTTATGGCTATCGACGTACCGACCGTACTGGGATCAGAGTAGGTACATGATATACAGTTCATCATCCAGGATTGCTTAGAGCATTTTCACACTGAAAAAGATGTTTTCTTTGAATCGTAGTTGCTTCATTTATTTATTTTTAATCATTTTACATAATATGTTTTATATTTTATAAATATATCATTTTCATTATTTAAGTACCTAAGTAGATAAAATAAATTATGTAACGGTTTTATAAGAAAACACATTATATTTGTTAGGCGACGGTGATTTCTTCCAGGCAAAAGATAGGTATTCATCAGCTCAATAAAATTGAACAGTATGTTGTTAGTTATTCTTTAGATTCACAATTGTAATGAGCATTTCCGCATGCAAGTTGTATCGTAGTTTAGATATATCATAGTTTTTACATATTAAAGTTCCAACAAAACCCTCAAATTTTTTAGTAGAGTTGAGCAAGATAATTTGAAAAATGTGCCGTGTTAAGTTTTATAGAAAAGGTTAGTTCGTTGGTAATTATTATTTCTTCTTCATTTACATGTTGTTAGTAAAAATAAACTTTAACTAACAGTCAAAGTAGTCAAAGTATATTTTAACTAATACTACTTAATATCTATTATACTTATGTTCAGTATTTATCTGTATTATTATTGCTTGACAATTAATATATTTTCATGTCGTATACCAAATTATAAACATAAGTTTAATATGTAATTAGCTGGATTTATTTTTACACACTCACAGACTTATGTTATATGTTAAATGTTAAAAGAGTGTTAATATGTAGTGTAAATCATAATACATTTTTTCACAATTAAAAATAATCCTTTTTTCTGATGGTGTTGGCATTGAATTAAACCGCGCTGTCGTTTCGTTCACAAAAAGTGATGTTATGAGGAGCATATTCGGTCCTCATATCATAAAAAATCTGTGCGAAAACAATAAACACGTGTGAGGCCCTCACGTCAGATCGGGGCGGTCTGACGCGAAGTGGGGATAGCGTTGTCACTGTATCGCTCTAGCCACGCTGGTCAACAGACTTATTCGTTAGTTCAGTTTTGTATTAAGACCGCTGTGACATCCAACCCGTGAGACAACCAAACCCGGTCTCCCCTACTATCCCGTGAGACCGAACCTTCACTGAGAGGGTATGACGTCACACAGCTGATCGCAAACGGCATATTGTACTATCCCGTGAGACCGAAACCCTCACTGAGAGGGAATTTCGTCTCACTACTGATCACGACATTTTATCTCGAGAATCTGAAACCCTACTCAATATGAAGACCGTTTGACAAATGATAGGGTGCATCATAATAAGATGAACATGAGCATAAGCAATGACTAGAGTAGGGACGCGAATATTACAATTATATAAGACAAGAACGATTAATAAGTTTGTTTAATGAAAGATTAAGAATTGAAACTATTCGGTCTCTGGAAACGTACGAATAGCGAGAGGCCCGTCTTACTGCAGACAGATTTCGTCATAGTCTTAATGTCTTGAGGTAAACAATCTACGAATTCGGTGGTGTGGTCTGACAAATATAAAAGTGGGTTTGCTTATAACCTCACAATTGATTACAGATCATTTTCTGTATAGGCGATATTAACGTAGTATGTTCTTTTTGTAATGCTTTAAAGTGTAGTAAGGCGAGTCGGCTTTCGTTTGAAGATACACCGGAACCTTTCACAAAATCACTACTTTTAGAGGAACATACTGTGCAATTAGCGTTTAGCTACTATTATGTATTCTGTGGTGCAATGTAAACTGTTATTAGACAATATTCGCTCTTATAGTAGTGCGTTTCAAATGATCCTTTGGTGCTCAATAATTATCAGAAGATCCGTTCATGCTTACTTTTAAGATACAAGGTCAAGTTTACCATTTGATAGGATCCCTTTTGCCTGAAGGCCAAGCTAAGTTTGTTTAAATATATTTTGTATTCGACTACAACGAATAGTGGAATACAAGAAATCAATATTTCTCAAATTTAAAACTGAACTCATTTCACAATTTTAGAACAGGTTAATTCGTATGTATGCAGTTTTAAATCGACATTAGAAGCTTTTCCTCAAGATGGTGATATCGGCACTCAGAAACTCCCTGGACGTGTTATAACGCCCAGGCCACAGTATTACAATTTTTCCTACAGTAGGGCGACGAATGTATTTTCGCATAGCAACGGAGGGGAACTCGCGGGGGGTCAAGTGACGCGGGCCACGTACCACAAACATGCTTAGTTTGTGGTATCGAGCGCGAAAGATAGTCATCGTGTTTTTAGTAAAGTTACTAGGTAAACTAACGTAATTTAATACTTAGGTACATATTCTATAATGGTGTGCTCAAACTGTTAATCTACATTTAATTTAGATTATTATTTGATACTAAGTAATGTAGAATTTAAACCACATTCATGTTTTCTTCAGATTTTAAGATTTTCTTATCAGAGTGTTCAATTTTAATGTAGTTAAATTTTATAAGAGACAATAATTAAGAAAATTTTAAAATAAAGTGTCACGTATTTTTTTTAAACGACGAATGACGAAAAACGACCTAATCGCGGACGAAGTCGCGGGCAACAGCTAGTAGAAATAATAAATATATATTTCGCCGTATGAAACCACGCGAGACAGCTGGTTTTACACTACACAAATTCATTAACCTTATTATAAAATAAATAATATTAAATAGTAAAAAAAACGCTTAAACTCATGAAATTATTGTAAATTGTCACCGATCCTTGATAAGTGTACAAAGTTTGAAGCTGTCCGTTTAACATCAAAATCGAGTCTAAAGGAGTCGGTTATACACAAACACACAGCTGAAGCTAATATAAATGCCTACAAATAAAGCATTTATAATATCGAGGACGAATATCTGCACTGCAGTCTGCACTGACCTTTCTTAATTTTTACCTTTACCTTAACCTTTCATTAAAGGCAATATTCTGAACTAGCTTCCGCCCGCGACTCCGTCCGCGCGGAAAAATTAAGAATTTTGAAGTGAAAACTTCTTTAGCGGCGTTGGGTATAAAATCTTAAACTCGCGTCAGGACACGTGGCCTGATCGAAAAAGCGTAAGACGGATTTTTTTTAGCCCTTTATTCCATGCGTCATTCCAAAATATCAAACATGCTGAACGTTAATAATCAAGTTTTCACTTCTGCCGGCACTCCCGGAGTGCAACCCGTCTTTTTTTTAAGCTATTGCATAGCTTCTATCGCGTTCCTTGAGCGCGGGGACCGAATCCAGAAATTCCGTAACGAAAAACCTCACGCTCCCCACTCCAACCTGCACGGAGGTGTGGCTTGAAGGCATGCTATGTAATAGCTTTACCGCGGCAGTCCCCGAGAGCCACACGTCTTTTTCTACGTATTTTTCCGAGATAAAAAGTATCCTATTTTATGCCCAGGATAATAAGGTATAACTATACCAAGTTTCATCGAAAACGGACCGTTAGTTTTCACGTGATGCCTTCACATACAGACACACAAAAAAAAATTAATCACATAATTATTTGGATTTGGTATCGATCCATAACACTTATGCTATTTATTTTTTCAATATTTTCAATGTACAGTATTGATTTTTTTTTTCAAGTATTGTGAAGGTATTGTATGAAAGTTATATTATAATATACTAGATTTCCGCCCGCGGCTTCGTCCGCGTTTTCAAACCCGCATATTTCCCGTTCCCGTGGGATTTCCGGGATAAAACCTATCCTATGTGTTAATCCAAGTTACCCTTTATATGTGTGCAAAATTTCATTGTAATCGGTTCAGTAGTATTTGCGTGAAAGCGTAACAAACACACACACACAAACAAACTTTCGCATTTATAATATTAGTAGGATACAGTCGATAATAATAGCATTCATATTTGTTTAATCAATCACCAGCTACGTATTTATTTCACATACCTCGTCGGTATTACCCCAATCCTCAAAATATTACTAGAAAGTCATATTGTCACACAAGTAATGTATACGTTATACGAGTGACGTCAGTTTGCACTAGTGTTGCCCAACGGACTCGTATGTAGAAATTGTTGTATAACTGCCCTTGCTAATCTCGTGACACATACCGTGACATACTGATTAACTCAGCTCCCGGAATCACAGACACAATAGAAAATCTATTGTGTCGTGGCCCGATCGGGCCGCTCGGGGCTTAATGGGTTAAATCGCAAAAAGGATAAGTTTATTTTGATGAACTTTAGTATGAGTATGGATATTATTACCATCATATTGTATCATTTTTTAAGTACTTGGTACTTAGTACTTAACTAGTGCTTAGTACTTAAAAATGACATGATGCATATTTATGAATATACCTTGCCTTTGTAATATCATGAACAATCTTTCTAATATATAAAAATCAATGCCACTTTTCGTTGTAATTCCACAACTCGAGAACGGCTGAACCGATTTCGATAATTCTTTTTTTATTATATTCCTTGAAGTACGAGGATGGTTCTTATGTAGAGAAAACGTTAATATGTACCACGGGCGAAGCCGGGGCGGACCGCTAGTAATATTATAAGATGAACCTTATTATTAAATACATCTACTGATATTTATTTTGCCGAAATATTAATTATCTATTTAATACCTACCTATACGATAAAATTTCATCAAAATCGACCAAGCCGTTTCGGAAGATTTACAAACACACTTATAAGAGCTAATTACATTACTATACTATGTGGATACTACCTTTACCCCGCGGTTTCACCCGCAGCGCTCCGCTCCTGTTATAATTAGTCTTGGCGTGATGATACCTATAGGTATAATTACTCTATAGCCTTCCGCGATAAATAGACTATCTTACACTAAGAGAATTTTTCAAATCGAACCAGTAGTTCCAGAGATTAGCGCGTTCAAACAAACAAACTCTCCTCCAGTTTGTTTGTAATATTATAGTATAGCTAGAGCCTAATCATTAATTAATTTTAATCTTGTGCTATCATTATTATACAATATTAATTGTTCATGTCAAAGACTTTGAATTTAGCTACGATTAGTTAGTTTGTTTGTTCGTACACCCAAATACAGCTGAACAGAATTTCATGAAATTTGATAAAAAAATAAAACCTAACGTAAGTATAGAGGGTGAAAATTTTTGACCGCGTGTGAAACCGCAGGGCACAGTTAGTTAACCAAAATGTTGAAATGATAACCCATTTAGAATAAGTTAATACCACAAATACTGTAATTGCATCATTTCGATAGATAAGGTAGACTTTACGCGAAACTTGTACTTAAGGCACTTCACACTGCACTTATTGCAAGTGCAATTTTTTTAAGCTATTGCATAGCTTCTATCGCGGGCCTTGAGCGCAGGGACCGAATCGAGAAATTCCGTAACGAAAAAACCTCACGCTCCCCACGGGGACGGGTGGAGGTGTGGCTTGAAAGCATTGCATGCAATAGCTTTACCGCGGCAGTCCCCGAGTGCCACACGTTGTTTTTTTTATTTTATTGTATGATAGGGAACCGCTTGACCACGATCCCGCCTGATGGTGAGCTGAGATGTGGTCCAAGATGGAGCGCGCTTCCCCAGAAGGTACCTCTTCACTCCTTTCTTGAAGACCCCTATATTGTACTCGTCGGGGAACACAAATTCAGGAAGCATGTTCCAGTCCCTTGCGGTTCGGATAAAGAATGTGGAACCGAACCGCTTTGTCCGGGTACATGGAACGTCCAACATATTGCGATGCCTAGAGTCTGTGCGCCTCGACGAACTATACTCGACGAAGCAATAATATTTTTAAGTAGGTAAATAAAAGAACAAGGTGAAAGATATTAAAAACCTTATTCAACTATTCCGTATGATAGTATATTTTACCTTCAAAAGGCCGCCATTTAATTTAAAAAAAAAGGTACCTTATTTTGATAATTAGGACAAATCTGAAACCTCTGAAGTTAGTATTTTAAATTAATTATTTAAAAAAAAACTGGTTTCCACTGGGATTCGAACCCAGGACCCCTAGGTGCTATGCTCATGCGTCAACCCCTGAACCAAGGATGCGGTCATCAATTTATTTATGGTGTCAGATTTATTCTATCTCGACACTCGATAATTTAATAAATCGAACCATGTAACACTTTTAGTCACGCGAACAAAGTCGTAGACACGAATCTAAGTAGATATAAAAAACGTGAAAGATATCATTTTTATTTGATATATTTTACTCAATAATTATTAGTAACTACATACGTTTTTGCAGTACTCGATAACTTTTTAAATTTTATACTATTTATCTATGTATTATTAGTTAAAAAAATTCTTATAGCTGTGCTGCGCGGTTTTACCCGCATTGCTCCCCTTATTGGTCTTAGCGTGATGTTATATAGCCTATTAGCCTTCCTCGATAAATGGGCTATCTAACAGAGAAATAAGTTTTCAAATCGGACTTGACTGATCGATTTTTTTAGGGACAAGTAGTTGTGTTCTGCCAGACCGACACATTTTCGTCTCCATCGGGAATCGAACAGAAGACCTCTCTGTTTTAGACGTTAACCACTGTACGGTGTACCAAGGAGGACGAACGAAGGGTCCTTTCATTAGTAAAGCGCAAGCGGTATGACGTGACCTTACTTGCAAAACCCAGCATTGCATGCTTATGGAAGTTAGTTTAAGATTTTCCGAGCAACTGTAAGGACGTGCGCTTTTCTCTTTGTGTATTGTGTTTTGAACTGTGACAACTAAATAGGTAAATTTGTTTTATATTTTATTAATTGGTTGTTTTAATTTATGGTGAAGGATGAAAAATAAAATGAAAAAATATTTTTGAGATGTGGAAAATATAGTTTTTCATAATAGGGGTGAAAATTATAATTCGATAGCAACATTTATCATAGATACTAAAAATATCGAAGGACATAATATAATATGGAAAAACTATACTACCAATAAATAGATAAAATGTAAAAAGCAGCTTATTTTTAAAAATTTATTCTTCTTCTTTTTAGATATTTTTTTTCTTTCATTTATTACTAGGGGTAAAAATATTTGAAACGTAAAATCAGATTTACAAAAAAAAACTTAGACTTATTAATTAGTGTTCAAATTTTAAATTGCATAGTAAAGTACTAATATTACACTTGTTAATTATTAATTCGCTAGACCGTAAAGAGATTATTAATCCCCTGTAATTCCAAATACCTAATTATGTTTTTAATTAAAAATAAAGCGTGGTGAATGATGGCCGAACCCTCATAGGAGGCCCGTGTCCCAGCACCTTATAAAAATAATAAATATTTAATAATAATAAATATTTCAGGACAATTTTCACACACGGCACGATCTGATCCCATACTAATGTTTCGCTTGTGTTATGGAAACCAGATGGCTGATAAACATACATATTATATAATTTTAAATAAATACTTATACCTATAGATAATTAACACCACAGAGCAAACATCAATTTGGTTCATCAGTCATCGCACAAATATTTGCCCCGGGTGGAAATAGAACCCACGACCTCTGGCTTGGAAGGCAGCGCCACTACCTTCCAAGCCAACCGGCCAGTCGAATATGGGCTGATGATGATGATGATGGCGCCATAAAATCATCGTAGTCTGTCCTATTAAAATAATTCGTAATTGAGCTCTACTCGATCCAGATAAACATTGTTTTAAAAAAAAATAAGAAAAATCAAATATCCTTAAAAACTATTCAGTATTTTTTTTAGTGTAGGTACCTACGTAATATAACTTACAAGACTTTCTTTCATAATAAAATTAAAAAAATTTGTTTTATATTTTACATAATTAACTAACAAATTGGAATAGCATTTGTATTTACATTCTTAATCGAAAATAAAATTGACCTTTATATTAAAAAAAGAGCGTGTGTGCCGAGCACAGCGTATCAGAAGTGAAACTTCTTTGGCAAGATTCAAAGATAAAAAAGTAATCGCCATACTCCATGACGTGACGGTATTGTCATGACGCGACCTTGAAATTTTACTCTCGAAGTTTCACACAAAACATTATTTTATTAATATAAATTTATTATAAACTGATGCGTAAGGTATATCACATGTTCGACATGCACCAATAACTTAAGTACAAGTTAGATTGCTTGAAACACGACCTAAGTTATGTGACGTAACATATGTTGCAGCTATGTTAAGGTAACTTGAACTTAGTACCTAAGTTAACACTTGAATCGATCATGTTAACTTAGAATTGCCGTATTGCTTAAATTTTCGATTTTTACTTTATTATAAACGTTCTTTATATTGTTATCTATATACTATAAGTATATAAAAATGAAACCCGTTTTGCGTAGTCACGGCAAAACGCGTGAACGGGTGGACCGATTTCGAATATATAATAATATTTCTTGAAGTACGAGGATGGTTCTTATGTGGAGAAAACGTAAATATGTACCACGGGCGAAGCCGGGGCGGACCGCTAGTTATCTATAAAATATAATAAAAAAACATTTTTTTATATTTTACTAGTTTCCACGCGTGGCTTCACCTGTTTTGTAGAAAACTTAATAAAGTAGGTATATTCTAAAACCTCACAAAAGAAAAACTATCTATTAAAAAACCAAACCCCCACAATTCCATTCAGGGGGCGTCCATAAATTAACTGAGGTGATTTTTAAAATTTTCTTTTATTCTGAAAAGAATTATTAGCTCTGGCAAAATAATTAAGCATTATGATTTTATGAAGCGTGCACTTTTTTAATGTTCACAGTTTTTTTTGCTTTTTCTGACTGAAACTGTAATACAGAGTATATTTTAATTGCTAGATTTAATTAATGCAATTATAGTTAAAAATAACAGACAAATAAATGTTATATAGGTATTATATTTATAACTACACTAGCTGTCCTCCGCGGTTTTACCCACCTGCTTCGCTCCTGTTGGTCTTAGCGTGATGATAATATATAGCCTGTAGCCTTCCTCGATAAATGGGCTATCTAACAGAAAATAATTTTTGAAAAATCCCGAGATTAGCGCGTTCAAACAAAAAAACAAACGCTTCAGCTTTATAATATTAATAAGTATAATATAGATTTATATATATAATAAACTTATATGTAAAAAAATATAAAAAGAAATTTAATATTATTCCTAGGTATAAAAGACTTCAACGAACTTACATCTCCAATCCTTAAGGCATATTGTTATTAGTTCAACTCAACTCAAACTCAAACTTTAAAGGTGCCTAAATGTAAAATTAAACTCAAACAAATACTCAAATATAAACGTAAATAATAAACCACATGTTTTTGTTTCAATTTCGTTTATTAACCTAGTATTTTTTATTGCAATACTAAAATACTCTGTCTTAAGAAAAACACTGAAAACTATAATTAACTAGACACCATACAATACATGTTTATGACTTCTTTGACGTCATACATTTCGTATTCAAAGTTTTTCCCCAATACGTAAGCAGAGAAAAACGAACAATCGTATTGTTACGTAATTTTGAAACAAATATCATAATATTATGTATTCAATATTTTTTACAATATTCGATAATGAAAATATTGTAAAGTGACACTTTAAAAAATGTATAATATTATAAAGAAGAGTTTGTTTATTTGAACGGGCTAATCTCAGGAACGGTCCGATTTGAAAAATTCTCTCGGTGTTAGATAGCCCATTTATCGAGGAAAGCTATAGGCTATCATCACGCTAATACCAATAGGAGAGCAAAAATGCGGGTAAAACCACGAGTCGCAGCTAGTGTAAGGTAATATATTTATTATATCTAACAAAGTGAACAAACTAAATTACTTTAATAAGTTTTCTTTCTTTTTCTGAAATTATCGAACGGATGTTGAAACGGGTCGATTTATAACATAAACTCATGAAATTATTGTAGTCACCGATCCTTGATAAGTGTACAAAGTTTGAATTAAATCTGTCCGTTTAAAGTATCAAAATCGAGTCTAAAGGTTACATACAAACATACAGATGAAGCTAAAAAACGTGTTATTAATATAGAAATAACTTTTTGTCACCTAAACAACTGTATATTAATTGTACAAAGATGAAAATCTGCAATGATACTATGTAGTAATGTTTGTATACGTGCTAATCAGAAGATCTCAAAGATTAGGCAACAAAACAATGTATACGTTACATTGCTTCATATATGTGATGTTTGGTTTCAAACTCTCTACAAATGGGGCAATGGAAAGCAACCTTGGTTTTAGTACCCAATAGTTAAGCCACTATAGTACAGAGGTAAATATTATGACTTTGCATTGTTCAAAAGGTTCTTATATAAGACTAGCTTTCCGCCCGCGGTTTCGCCCGCGTTTTCAAAGAAAAAACCCGCGTAGTTCCCTTTCCCGTGGGATTTCCGATATAAAACCTATCCTATGTGTTAAGCCAAGTTACCCTCTATATGTGTGCTAACATTGTAATCGGTTCAGTAGAATTTGCGTGAAAGAGTAACAAACACACACACACACATCCTCACAAACTTTCGCATTTATATTATTATATAGTAGTATCACGTAGTATTGTAATAGCTATTTTTAAAACTGAAACTTATAGTTACAAAAAATACCTATATATATTTTGTTTTTAAATTATCACTACAATAATATTACATAATACATGATTTTTTCTAACTAAATACAAGAAAAAGAAATACGAATATATAATTAACATTTAGCACCTAATGTATTATTAATAATAATATTTTGATCCATGTGAACTTACATTGTTATTAATTATTATTCAATGAATTTTTGTTTTTTCATTATATTTTAAAGAAGTTCAATCAGATATTTTGCATATAATTAATGTGGAATTGTGTTTGTCTGTTTGTCTAATTGAATAAATAAATGTTTGAGTTTGAGTTTGAGTTTGAGTTTGAAGCCGTGGGCCAAAAGCTAGTTATATTTACATAGTAATTATTTAGTAATCCGTGTTAATATTATAATGTATGCGTAAGTTTGTATTTTTTGGCCTTTTCGTATTGTCAGCATACTTTACTGAAAATCACGTTAAAAATAGTGAAAGATCGAACTTTTACAATAAATCAAACTCGTAAAGATATTAGCGCGTGCAAACAAACAAATACAAATCTTAGGTACTTACACGCTGAATAATAATTTTAATACACAAAATATATTTTTCACTGAATTTAAATAATTGCAATTTATATGGGAATCTTTTTACGATTATTAAATAAGTTATAACAGTAATGTAAACAGAAAAAGAATAAAAGTCATTGTTTACGGATTATGCAGTCTGTTATTTATATGTTATTAGCTTCCGCCCGCGGCTTCGCACCCGTTTTCACAGAAAAAACAGCATAGTTCCCGTTCCCGTGGGATATCCGGGATAAAACCGATTTGTTACTCTATATGTGTGCTAAATTTCATTGTAATCGGTTCAGTAGTATTTGCGTGATAGAGTAACAAACACACACACATCCTCACAAACATTCGCATTTATAATATTATTAGGGATAGGATAGGATAGGATACATATTATAGTAGCCGTCCGCCCCGGCTTCGCTTGTGGTATGTACATATAATATAGCCTTTCAGGGATCACGTACACAACATATAAATAACTTTTTAAATTAGTTGTACTTGTATGTTTATCTGTAACTGACTCCATTAGACTCGATTTTGACCTACTTTAAACGGATCTATATTCAATAATTGAAAAAAACAACACACAACTTTATACAGTAATCAAGGAACGGTGTCAATACAATGATTTCATGAGTTCTTATTAAATCGTGTTTTTTTAGTATATATTTCTTAAACGATATAAACTATACGATTACCACTCTAGTTATTAATTTAAAACGTTATTTAATAAAGAGCCTAGGCTATTAAAGAAATTGCTTAGCCAGTTGGCTACGACCATAATACATATATCCCTAACCAGTTCTATAAATTAGGAATGCGAAAGTAACTATGTCCTTCTTTTTTAAACCGACTTGAGAAAAAACATAGGTAGGCTAGGTTTTATCCCGGAAATCCCACGGGAACGGGAACTATGCTTTCCTTTTACTACGTGCGCTTGCTTGTACCTAAGTACATATACATGATTAGAAATCTATGTGTATGTTTGTATATTTCATATTTGCAGTAGGTATATTGGCGTAATATTTTATCGCCGATTGCTTCAGAGCTCGACCCACTAGTAGAGTTAGTCAACCGATGCGTGATTAACATTGTAAATAGAGCGTTGTATTCGTCCCCGTGGGGTTTGGGCCAAATGGGACGTAATGAAATTAATTTTTTATGGGAACATAATTTTCAGTTATTTGAAATACATTTTTGAATGTATACATCAATAGGGGACATAAAATATAACATTTTATATTTAACTAGCTTTCCGCCCGCGGCTTCGCTCGCTTTGTCTAAATCTAGTAAATTATATACTAAAACATTCCTCTTGAATCACTCTATCTATTAAAAAAATCGCATCAAAATGGGACAGAGAAAGCGACTTTGTTTTATACTATGTAGTGATACATTTTGTGAAAATCTATGAATAACAAATAATTTTCTAAACGACCGTTACTCTGAATGAAAACAATGACCATTGAATTCAAATTATCAATATTAATATTTTTAATACTTACATCTCTTTTCCTCGTTCACTATTAAAGCGAGACATAAACATCTGTGACAGGAATTTACTAGAAGATAATAATTATCCTTCTTGAACTGAAACGGTAAAAACATTAACTTATTACGTCATCAAGTTATTACTTAACTATATATTATGTGTCCTGTGACTTTGTCCTTAATTCAAAATGTTTGTTTTTTGTGAAAAAATTAAAAGGTAAAAAAATCACGTTACCTACTTTATTTTTTATTTTATTTTAAATAGTATCTATAAAGTCAATAAAAAATACGTTATAGTAGAGCCATTTTAATAGGCAACATTTGACAGTTCAACAAAATTCAACAACGTAACCTAGTAACGACGACATAGAATAACATGATATTTCGTTTTGTTAGAACTGCACATTTGCTTAACTTTTTTCAATTACGATTACATATTTATAATAATAATGACCGATACAAGTAATTTTAAGATTTCATTTTACTGATAAACCATCCTAAACATAATAAACAATTTCTGAATTGAAGAACTGACGTCGCTACAATTTTGTGTCCATAAACCTTTTTTTCTTTTTAAATACTAGAGACGTTACTCTAAAAATCGAAATCTGACATCTAGAATCGAATGCATTGATTACTTGTGAATAAAAATCATCATAAATTAATAAATTCGATTGACAAATGTTTCAAATCCGTATCGATTAATACACTTTAATCGATGTTTTTAAGCAGGTTACCTCTCTTCGAAGATAAAATTGATAGACGTCAAATGTTGCCTATTAAATTGGCTCGACTATAATAAATAAGAACTTTTTGAACTGAAACTTCTGCGCGTTGAGAGTAATATTTCATGGCAATTAAAATTAAAAAATTTTATATGTAAATTTTTTTTTGACATCTTTGAGATTCATCTATTGAAAGAAAGAAAGAAAGAAAGAAAATACATTTATTTTAATGTCTTGCCACACAGGAAAAAGATACAATAAAGTTTGGATGCGAAGAAAACAGAAAATTATATTAAATACTAATAATTAAACCTAAACACATAGGGTCTGTGCAGCATCAAACATTAAAAAAGGAAACCACTCGGTGATATTCTGTGATGCAGAGGCATCGCAGCACCGGTTTTCAGTGGGCCCTCCTCGACAGTCAAAGGCACAGTGTAAATTTTTTACATAACCACTCAAGTGCGGGAGCCATTTTGCAAAAATCGGGAAATGTGCGGAACCGGATCCCGGTGCCGCCGCAAATGGGGTTTTTGGCGGTCCAATATTTTTATAAAGTCGATTAACTCAGATTCCTATAACAATAGCACATTTCCAAGTATTTAAATTCATAGATAATAAAATAGTCTATGCCTTGTCAAAACATGGTAACATTTAAATTAATAAAACAACTTGTAAGTCAAAGCAAATGTACCCTTGTAATTTTTGTTACATTTTGTCTGCTAATAAAAAATTAAAACAGCTGTTCAGTGAGATTTTAATATATATTGATCCTTTGTTACACTCTTCTTACGAGAAAATAAAAACATCATACCCTCCCATACATTTTTTTTACACATTCCCTGTTTATTTTTTTGTACAAAAAACTACCTACTCAATGTGTCATCAAAAGTGGGCCACTTAAATCATGTGGTTATGTTGTTATCTTGATTTATAGCTAGCCTGTTTTTTCCTTAACATGTCATATAAGTTAGAAAGAGGAAGGTTATTAGACCGTTTTATAAAGCGAACGCAAAACCCCTGTCTGTGGATCGACCGGGAGCCGGTCGCAACGCACCAGCCCCTGTATGTGGATCGACCGGCTCCCGGTCGTTCAGCACTTGAGTGGATAATATATTTAAGTATATAGTTTTGAGAAAGCAAAAGGTATACATAAATAATTAATATATTTTAAAAAAGAAAACATATTACATAAATATACAATATACATAATTACATTATAATTTGTATATTATAGAATTATAGTAACTTTACTACATATATATTGACTAGGTTGTAAGGAGATCAAACAATGCGAAACATATTTAGTTACCATGCAACTAAAGCTGGCCTACCTGCCTTACGATTAGATAATTTTTATATTTATTTTTAAAATTAGTCACAGATTGAATGTTGCGATAAGGCGGAGGCAGGTTGTTCCAACATTTAGTTGCATTGTACTTAAAACTGCCTCTGAATGCGTTTGTATGAAATTTTTGAAAATACATTATGTACGGAGTTGCCCTAGTATTATATCTGCTGTTTATATTACGCCCCCAAATTATTTTATCATGGAGATACTCAGGTTTAGTAGACTTTACTATCCCAAATAGTAAGGTGGCAAAATGCATGTGCCGTCGATTTTCCATGTTTAATATTTTGGCTTTATTAAGATAAGGTGATATATGATGCCTAGAAGGTATGTTCCAGCAAAATCGAGCACATGCATTTTGAACCCGCTGAATAGCATTCTTAGTTCTTTTAAGTAAACGAGGACCGTATACAGTATCTCCATAATCAAATTTTGAGAGAATTAATGTTTCACATAATCTGACCTTTACTTCAGAATTTATATAACGCTTCAGACGATATAGGACCTTAAGA
Source organism: Colias croceus (assembly GCF_905220415.1). Taxonomy (NCBI): domain Eukaryota; kingdom Metazoa; phylum Arthropoda; class Insecta; order Lepidoptera; family Pieridae; genus Colias; species Colias croceus. The sequence continues at coordinate 5,084,462 of NC_059565.1, forward strand.
CGATAAAAACAATTTGAAATTGTTTTGTTCACATGCTTTTCAAACCTCAAACCTTCGTCAAATATAATTCCTAGATTGCGGGCTTCATTAACACGTTGCAGGACCGTACCCTTAATTGACACTTCTATGTTTTGCTGTTTTTCAAGCTTCTCAATTTGTTTTTTTGTTCCCATAATAAGATATTTGGTCTTGTCTGGATTGAGAATCAATGTATTATTTTCAGACCATTTCACTATCCTATCCAAATCGGCCCCTAGATTCTTCAAAGCTGTCTGTATTTCGTTGGGTGGAAATGATATGTAGAGCTGTATGTCATCCGCATACATATGGTATCTGCAGTTTTTTATACAGTCCCCTATATCTCCGGCATATAGAATAAATAGTAACGGTCCTAGAATTGACCCTTGCGGCACCCCCCTCCCAACTGACCTCACGTTAGAATAGGACGTAGTTCCATCATCCTGGGCCACCGCGACCAGTTGGCTGCGATCACTCAAGTAGCTCCTGAACCATTCCACAGCTTTCTCATTGAAACCATAGTAGGACAGCTTTGCTAAAAGCAAAGGTATATTTATTGTGTCGAAAGCGCGAGAGTAATCCAATAGAACCAAAATGGTAACCATTCCTGTGTCCTGATCGGAAAGTACATTATCCAGTACATCAATTAAGGCAGTTCCTGTGCCTCGATGCTTACGGAAACCGGACTGAAATACTGGCAAAATATTATTTGCTTCTAAATATTTAATCATCTGGCTATACACAACTTTCTCTAAGATCTTTGAGAGACATGGCAGAATACTAACAGGTCGAAGATCTTTGAAATCAGTAGGGTTATTGTTTTTCTGAAGCGGTCTCACAATTGCCCGCTGCCACAAAGACGGAAAAGTGCACGAGTCTAGTGAAAAGTTGATAATATGAGTAACAACGGGTAGTACATCTGACATTACAATCTGCAGCATATCCAAAGATAAGCCATCGATGCCAACAGCGTTGGATTTGAGCCCCTTAAACAACTGCAAGACTGTATCTTTAGATACTTTGCTAAAACCAAATTCAACACCTCCAAACCTGTTAGCATTAAAGTAATTAATGATATCCGCCTGCACTGTGTCCGCTCCAGGTATGTTTAAAAACTGACTGTTAATTTGGTCCGGATCTCGTATATGTTGCGGTAATGTATCAGTATACTTGGCTTTAAAATTAACATGCTTGCTGATATGTTTCCAGAGAGCTTGTGGCCTGTCTATGTTTTGGTTTATGTATCGATGAAAATATGCAGCCTTTTCACGAGTTATTGCATCACTAACATATTTTTTCAAGTCATTGTAATACTTTTTATGTGACGGAAGCTTTGTATGCTTCGCTCTAACATGGGCTTCATCTCTTTTCTTCATCAACAGTTTTATGTTGTAGGTTATCCAAGGATAACATTTATCACGTGTCAATACGAGCTTAAGAGGTGCGAGCAAATCAAATATTTTTAATACAGAGGAAGAAAATTCATAGACTAAGTTATGTATGTCGCCATTGCGAAAGAAGGGATCTGTGTTTAAATTATCTAAATAATGTTGTAGTTCCGTACTATTAATATCTTTTAGAGGTCGATTTGCTATAAATTTTGATTTTATTTTATCTTTGATAATATCTATTTTACACGAGATAAAAGCGTGACTACTTAGCGACTTAATATAGTCAATTTTAATGTCATACACCGGGACGGTTGCGCAGACTAAATCCAGTAAAGTTTCACTATCCTCAGTGAAGTGGGTTGGGTCTTTAATGTGCTGTAATAAATTCATACTATCCAAAAAATTAAGCAGCTTTTTAGTATTTACATGTGTAACATTTAATAAGTTTATATTAAAGTCTCCCAGCAATATCAAATTATCGCACCAGACGAAAGTTCCAATCGATTCTACAAGTGAATTTAAGAATAGATCAACATTTAACCATGGTGGTCGATATGCTGTACCTATAACAGTATTGATACCACGACTTGAAATTTTTACCCACATTTGTTCAATAGAGTTTGATTCTGGGTGCGTAAGAATTTGAGCTCCCACACCATTTTTGATATAGAAACCAACCCCTCCCCCTCTGCTACGAATACTAGGTGGACGGGGTATATGTTTTAATTGAAAGCCAGACACTTGAGGAGCGCGTCCATCTTCCCCCTCCCGGAGCCAGGTTTCATTAACGGCTAGTATGTCCACTGAATGTCGATTCATTGCAACAAAAAATTCCTCGTGATTTGACCCAAGCGATCCAGGATTTATAAAGCCTATTTTAAAATGTTGATTCTTTTGTTTAATCATCATATTATTGGAAAGAAAAAGGAAGTGCGCACAAATCCAAATAACCAAAATACAATTAAATTTATTGACGTCATATTATTCATATAATTATAGCTGCATAACAGTTTTAAACTAAAAATAATAATATTGCATGTGTTTTTCAAAATAAAATAATATAAAATTAGTTTGTAATAATAAGACACTAAATAAAATATTTTCATTTATTGCCAAAGAAGCACGGGGCAAGTAGTCAAGGAAGTTTCACTTCTGACACGTATGTTCGGCACTTTTTTTTGGAACGGTAAAAAATGTAACATTGATTTTAATTTTTAGTAATTTCATGCTAAAACAGAAATACAGTTAAAGCGGTAAAACCGCTGCATTTAACAATAAGTACTTTTTTTTTTTATAGTGGGGAAATCTTCCAAAGATACCCACTGCCCCCGGGGAAGGAGCCGTGGGTTATGTCGGATTCCTACCGACTAAAAACATCTTTGAGATTCATCTATTGCCAAAGAAGCACGGGGCAAGTAGTCAAGGAAGTTTCACTTCTGACACGTATGTTCGGCACTTTTTTTTGGAACGGTAAAAAATGTAACATTGATTTTAATTTTTAGTAATTTCATGCTAAAACAGAAATACAGTTAAAGCGGTAAAACCGCTGCATTTAACAATAAGTACTTTTTTTTTTATAGTGGGGAAATCTTCCAAAGATACCCACTGCCCCCGGGGAAGGAGCCGTGGGTTATGTCGGATTCCTACCGACTAAAACCCCACTGTGTTCCGTCGAGCCGATTTAACAATACCTACTGCAACAGTATTGCACCAGAATGGATATTTTGCAAGGAACTGATTTTGATCTAATAAAACACGATTTATTTACCCTAACATTTGTGTTTCCTTTCTCTTCCTTAATTATATATAAAACAATAATATTTCTTTATAATAAAAATGAATCGCAAAATGCGTTGGTAAGTTCAAAACACGAGAACGGCTGAACCGATCTCGTTAATTCTTTTATAATATTCCTTGAAGTACGAGGATGGTTCTTATGGAGAGAAAACGTAAATATGTACCACGGACGATGCCGGGGCTGACCGCTAGTCATAAATAAATTAAATAAAATTGCATGTATTCCCATTCCATAAAATATACATTTATGAAATTTTGTCCAAAAATACAATAACATTTTTATAGTCAAATCAACGCATTTTTCAACACAAAATTTTGTCATAATCAGCCCTATTAATCTACCAAAAAAATAACTATATTAATATGAATATTAACATATTAATAACGGAAGGAAAAGCAAATTATCGACCGTGAACTCGACACCTTGACCGTACGTTATTAAAAGCATTACATCTTAATGCTACCAATGACTTGCATGTTTATATAATATAGTAAGGTAAAGGCGAAAGTTATTTCTATGTTACTAGTTCTTGATCGTGACTTTGTCCGCTTATTATATGAATATTTCCGGAGAAAGGAGAACAAAAAAATAGGTTCTAATGCTCTAGGATGAGTGGTGTCTGATTTTTAAGAATTGTCATTATTTTCCCAATAATTAAGAACAACTTTAAATATATTAAAATTCTGTTTTTTGGAAATAAACTGTAACGGCTTGACCTTACACCAAAATGACCTTAAAACTTTAAAGTTACAGGACAAATCTTATAAAAATAAAATCAAAATGAAACTTGTGCTGAACCTTATAACATTTTTAGATTATCCTATCCTACTAATGACAACATGTAATAATAATATTTTCGTAATTTTATAAGAATGTATGCATTTTATTACTCTTCAAAACCACTGGATTGATTCTGATGAAACTTTACAATAATAAAGCTTAATAACAGCCCCCGGAATCACAGACACAATAGAAAATCTATTGTGTCGTGGTCCGCCGTCCGATCGGGCCGCTCGGGGCTCAATGGGTTAAACATCACAATAACATAACATATGATCTATGTACATGCTTTTGCCAGCTAAAACCGCGCAGCACAGCTAGTTTATAATTTAAATGTAATTATAATTTATTCCATGCTTCGAGACGTAATCAGAAGTCACCAAGAGACCTTGATTGTCGTCACATAACGATGTAACAGACGATCTTTTTGTATTTTGTAATTATAGAATAACTAGCTGTGCCCCGCAGTTTTATCCGTATTGCTCCGGTCCTGTTGGTCTTAGCGTGATGATATTTAGCCTATAGCCTTCCTCGATAAATGGGCTATATAAAACCATCTAAAACCGAAATAATTTTTCAAATCGAACCAGTAGTTCCTGAGATAAGTTCAAACAAACAAACAAACTCTTCAGCTTAATAAGTTAATCAGCAATTTTAACACAATCTATACTTTAATATTACAAAGCTGAAGAGTTTGTTTGTTTGAACGCGCTAATCTCAGGAACTACTGGTCCGATTTGAAAAATTCTTTCGGTGTTAGCGATAGCCCAATTAACGAGGAAGGCTTATAGGCTATATATCATCACGCTAAGACCAACAAGAGCGGAGCGCTGCGGGGGGCACAGCTAGTATGTAATCAAAACTCTTGCAAGTAAACACAACTCATGCAAATAAATAATATGATTTTTTTATTTATAAAAAAGCTCATCAAAATCGGTTCCAGACGTCATACACAATATGGTGTAACTAACACAACTTTTATGTGTTGAAATTATTTCTAAACCGTTATTTTTAATATCTTATTAATTGCTTGATCTAGAAAGGAATCGATTTCTTATAATAATGGAGTTAAGTTTGTTTGATTATGTTATCTGTTTCTTTGAAGTTATTTTTTATCTGTGCTTTAAATTTAACTCTATTCTTTTGTTATATTTTTGCAATTGGGTAATAAGTAATAACTATCAATGGATAATATCTAGTCAAGTGTTGAAACGAGTTCCGTCCTACTAATATTATAAATGCGAAAGTTTGTGAGATGTGTGTGTGTGTGTTTGTTACTCTCTCACGCAAATACTACTGAACCGATTACAATGAAATTTAGCACACATATAGAGAGTGACTTGGATTAACACATAGGTTATATACCGGAAATTCCACGGGAACGGGAACTATGCGGGTTTTTCTTTGAAATGCGGGGGAAGCCGCGGGCGGAAAGCTAGTAAATTATAAATTAAGGTTCATAAAACACAAGTATTTTGGAATAAAAATTCAAATGCCAATGAATGAATTTATCAGAACGTTCCCATCGTTAATAATGGCACGTACAGTGTACATAGAAAGCACGAGCTTTCAAATAAAGAGAATTACCAAAAACGGTTCACCCAGTCAAAAGATCTGAGTTAACGAAGTTAAAAAATGCAATTGAATTGGGAACCTCCTCTTTTATTGAAGTCGGTTAAAAAACAGACAAGCTTCGGAATAACCTATTTTCAAGTTGAACCATAACAAGAATCTTCTCTATAATACTAAAACATATTAGCACTTACACAGTAGCTAAACTATTGCAAATTGCAGACGATGTCACGGGTGACAACTAGTTACGAAATAGTAAATTTTCATAACCTCTTGACTCATATTGTCCACATCATTTCGACATTCGTAATGTGTTTCTAATTAGCATCAAATAGGGCATGTTTTGTACAATTTTGTAATGTGTGTTGCTTCGTAGCTTCAAAACGGATAGACTGTTTTTCGTGTTGTGTTTATTTATTATCAAACTAGGTTTCTACTTGGTTGTCGTCACATAACGATGTAACTTAAACAATATTTTGGTTTGTTTTTTTTTTTTATAATAGAATTACTAGCTGTGCCCCGCGGTTTTACCCGTATTGCATGCGCTCCTGTTGGTCTTAGCGTGATTATATTATAATATAGCCTGTAGCCATCCTCGATAAATCTAAAATCTAACTAATATAATAAAGCTAAAGAGTTTATTTGTTTGATCACGCTAATCTCAGGAACTAGTTAGATTAAAAAAAAAGTATTTCGGTGTTAGATAGCCCATTTATCGAGGAAGGCTATAGGCTATATATCATCACGTTAAAACCAACAGGAGCGGGGCAATGCGGGTGAAACCGCGGGGTACAGCATAAATATAATGAAAATCCTTAAAACACGCTCTAGTAAGATTAACTATATAAATTATTGTATTGTCAAATTAATTTTCACCGATCCTTGATAAGTGTACAAAGTTTTAATTAAATCTGTCCGTTTAAAGTCAAAATCAAAAGAAATCGGTTACACACAAACATACAGCTTCCTACCAAAAGCGTATTAAAAATTACTGACAGATCATTATCATCCACAGTGAGCCATGTCATCCGAAGGTTTGACAGCGATGGAGGTGGACTCTCTACCAGACAGGATAGCTGAGACCTTCGCAAACACAACCGTCTTCATCACTGGAGGGACTGGCTTCATGGGCAAGGTGCTTGTGGAAAAACTGTTGAGGTATGGAATTGTTTTGAATAGAAAGAACAGAAAAATTTATTAATTGAATAAAACTCAAATTCAAACATTTCTTTATTAAATTAGACTTCTTCTAGAAGCACTTTTGAATCGTCATTACATATTTTTAACATTTACCACCGATTCGGAAAGCAGGATTTTGCAATTTTGTTGACTACATAAGATTTAAAATTAAGTACCTTTTTTATTCAATTTCTCTACATTTTTCCCTGAGTAAATTTTATTATTTTCAACTAGCTTCCGCCCGCGACTCCGTCCGCGCGGAAAAATTAAGAAAAATTAAGATTTATTTTTTTCTACGTATTTTACCGGGATAAAAAGTATCCTATTTTATGCCCAGGATAATAAGGTATAATTATACCAAGTTTCATCGAAATCGAACCGTTAGTTTTCACGTGATGCCTTCACATACAGACAGACAGACAGACAGACAGACAGACGGACAGACAGACAGACAAAAAAATTTTTAATCACATATTTGGGTTTGGTATCGATCCAGTAACACCCCCTGCTATTTATTTTTTCAATATTTTCAATGTACAGAATTGACCCTTCTACAGATTTATTATATGTATAGATTTGATAAACGTAGATAGTATGCCTGGATGAAATTGCCTACAGTCGCTCATTGTACATAATAACTTTTGGAGCAATTTTTTTATCAAAATAATAGCACAAAATAGCAATATATGTATGACGTCAGCAGATGGCGCTAAAACAAATATTATTTACAGGAAATGCCCGGATATCCGCAAGATAATATTATTTATTCGGCCCAAAAAGGGAAAAACACCAAAACAAAGACTCGAAGAACTTCTAAGCGATGCTGTAAGTATTGTAATATTATTATTCACTAGTTTATAATTGTCGCGAATTTGTCTGTACCTTTAATAGAATTTAGAATAAGATGATCTATCTTGTTCTCGTGAGTACGAACTCGGTTCATCCGTTTTGACATTTCTACGGTACAAACAAAAAAAAATCTGTACAAGTTAGAACTTCATAATAATATTATGTCTTTCGTAACGTTAAATATTTTGTAAATTGTATTTATTAAGTTACTATATTTGCATTGCCTTTCAAGAACTTGTTAGCCGTTTTTGCGTGATTGATTAACAGACATAAAAAGTTTTAGATAATATACCTTATCAGTTATCTTCTAGAATTTACAACCAAATAAAATTAGGTAAACAACAATAATACAAGCTCATTAAATTCTTTTAAAATTGTACTTTTAATTAAAACAGCTCTATTATAATTAAAAAAGGTTACTAAAATAATTTTCTAAAATCTCAATCGAAAAAATAAGGTTTTCAAATCAATGTAAAACCTTGTATTATATTCACTGTGGTTAAACATAAAAAAAGCAAAACACAATTACAAAAAACAGGCAAATTTGTCACAGACAATTAATTTTCAAATCAAGATTCTTACATAACTTTAATAAGATAAAGAGAGCAAATCCGCGTTGAAAAACTAGTTTAATTTATTCGCTAGATGATTAATATCATGCACAAGAGTCATAAAACACATGTAACTATAAAAACAGGTCAAGTGCGAGTCGTACACGCGCACGAAGGGTTCCTTACTATCAAGTAAAAAAATACGAAAAAAAACACGTTTATTGTATGGGGACCCTTTTTTTGTTGTTATAGCGGCAACGGAAATACGTCATTTGTGAAAATTTCACCTTTCTAGCTATCACGGCTTATTAGATACAGCCTGGAGACAGACAGACAGAATTTTTAGTATTGTCATCATAGCGGCAACGGAAATACATAATTTGTGAAAATTTCAGCTTTCTAGCTATCATGGTTTATGAGATACAACCTGGAGATAGACAGATAACGAAGTCTCAGTAATAGGGTTCCGTTTTACCCTTTGGGTACGGAACCCTAAAAATAACTGTATTTTACGACATGAAACGTATACGTTACTTAACTGCCAAAAGACAATGCTGTTTCTCCATTTTCGTAACTTGAACTTAACCTAGCTTGAAGTTAAGTGAACAAAAAACGGAAAAATAGTAATGCAATATTATGATTAGGGTAATTATTTTTGTTTGGGTATTTTTTGTTTTTCCAACAAAACATTAATTGGATAATAAAGTTATTTTAAGCATTATTTATTATTATAATAGATTTCCTGTTATTTTCAACAATTTTTAAGTCTTTATTCATATTATACTTTAAATTATAAAATAGGTAATATTTTTATTAATAAAAAAGTAACAAGCTAAGTTAGGTTATAATCACGACGTATTTTTTAAAACAACCATTGAAAAGGAATGTCACTGTTTTAAGAAAAGGTAACTGATGACAAAGTAGGCTTTGAACGGTGCATTTACATCAAACGAGCGAATGCTCATTCTATTCTATGTCAAATTATTTAGTGTAAACAGGCGTAGAGTATTCTTTCATTGTTCTTAGTGTGTTCGAAAAGATTCTATGCAATGTTCTTATACTGAACAACACTGAATATGAGTTTTCGTTTACACTAAAACATCACGAAAAAGTGCTCTTACTAGCTCTATGTTCGTTTGATGTAAATGTACCGTTAGACAGTATTTCAAAATTATCTTGTAGTATATCCTTTTTAACTAAACCGAGCTAACAAAAATATAAAATATACCCTCACTCCGTAAATATACAGGTCTTTCTACTGGCAAAAAAATCCGAAATCCATACTAATATTATAAATGCGAAAGTAACTCTGTCTGTCTGTCTGTTACTCAATCACGCCTTAACAACTGAACCAATTTGCATGAAATTTGGTATAAAGATATTTTGATAACCGAGAAAGGACATAGGCTACTTTTTACCCCGGGACTGGGATATGTTTTATCCCGGAAATCCCACGGGAATGGGAACTATGCGGGATTTGCTTTAACTGCGCGGGCGAAGCTGCGGGTTTAAAGCTAGTACTCTAATAATTGTTGAGTTTTCCCTATATCTTCTTTTATCTAAAATCCCTTTTAAAAGCATTTAAGCGAAACATTTCACAAATTAACAATATTTAAGTCTATATTCCGTTCTCTTTAGGTATAGTGCATCGAGTTGGTAAACCTTGCAACATGCCAGCCTATGTTGAAAGACATGCCCTAGCTAAACGTGTTAGTCATACTGTTTGGTTTTAGTTTTAAAGGGATATATTACTTGTGTTTTTTTATCTATACTATTATTATAAAGAGGAAAGGTTTGTATGTATGTATGGTTTTCACGCATAAACTACTGGACCGATTTTGATGAAATTTGGCATAGACCCTGAGAAAGAACATAGGCTACCTTTAATTGCGAAATATGTACTACGGGTGAAGCCGGGGCGGACCGCTAGTTATAAATAAATAAATAACGTTAATTTCTTATTCTTTCATAGACATGGACATATTCATTATAGTTTTGTTCACAAGTAAAAAGTATAAGTGGCGCCCGTTTTAGGCTTAGTTCGAAGAACTAGCCTGTATATACAACTATACAGGCACCAGCTTCTCCCTAAGTCATTTGAACTTTACTATAACAAAAAAGTGAGCTAGTTATACATATAAATGCAGGTATGTGCAAGCATATTATACAAAGTATTTAGTTAGATTATAAAATAACATAGGTATATAATATATAAATAACATAGGTATGTAATAGAGTTATATCTTAAAAAAAAAATTTAATTGTAGATCATTAAAACGATCTCTTGACCAAGTACGGTCGTTGTGCAAAACAAACGACATTATTGCATTGCAGGAGACGTGGCTTCTTCCACATGACTTAAACTTAGTAAATGAAATTGACTCTCAATTTAGTGCCTTCGCTAAATCATCCGTGGATACCTCTGTGGGCATCCTACGCGGGCGTCCTTATGGAGGAATAGCTATCCTGTGGAGAAAGTCATTATTTTCTAGCGTTGTCTCAGTGGAATGTATAAATGATAGGCTAGCTGCGATCCGTATCGCTGTGGATGACCGTCATTTTTTGGTGATGAGCGTATATTTACCGACAGACAAAGAAGAGAATCTTATAGATTTTACGTCAACGTTAGCACAAATGTCTGCAATAATAGAGGATAGCGACGTTGAGGCGGCCTTTTGTCTTGGCGATTTTAATGCTGATCCTAATGGGAGATTTGGACGCCAATTAATGAATTTTTGTAACGAACACGATCTTGTATGTGCAGACCTAGAAATATTAGGTAAAGACTCCAATGAATACACGTACGTAAGTGATGTCTATTATACGAGATCTTGGCTGGACCATTGTGTTGTGACCAAAGCGGCTTTTCCTTGTATAACACTGATAAATGTACTTCACGATGTGTACTGGTCGGACCACCTACCGCTTATAGTGCAGTGTGACATTGAAGTTGTTCAGTGTAAGGTACAATGCAGTAGTAAGGGATTAAATAGAGGCGTCATTTGGGGTAATAGAGACCTAAATCAAGTTAACGTTTATAGTAAGGAATGCTGTGATAATTTAAGTAAATTAAAATATTCTAGTCAATGTAAGATCTGTGATACGGTTAATTGTACAAACCATTTATTTTTAATTAATGAATATTATGACAAAATTGTTCAAACATTACAGAACGCAGCAATTGTAAGTTCTGGATGTCGTCGTAGGGTCGGGAGGATGAATATAACTGGATGGAATTACCACGTTCGAGAATTACACCAGAGAGCGAGATTGAATTATAAAAATTGGGTAGCTGCAAGTAAGCCAATGACTGGGGACTTATTTAGTGATATGGTCAACAGTAAAAAGATTTTTAAGAACAAACTTAAATGGTGTCAGGACAATCAGGAGCAGATAAAAATGGACATCTTGGCAATGCATAAGCGAAACAACAATTTCATAAAATTCTGGGAATCAACAAAAAAGTTACAAGGCAAAACATCTGCGCCCGCTTGTATAAATAATGTTCAGAAACCAAAAGAAATTGCTGATTTGTTTGCTATGCATTTTCAAGTTGAGCCAATAATAAACTCAAGCTCAGTTACTAATGCCAAGAGTGATAAAGTTATGAATAAGAGTGAAAACCCATGTAAATATACGGCTAAGGATATCGCTAAGATCGTAAAGGGCATGTCACGTGGTAAGTCCCCAGGCATTGACGGACTTAGTTTAGAGCATATATTGCACGCAGGGCCAGAAATCTTTCGCGTTTTGGCAGACTTGTATAATTTATGTCTGAACCTTTCTTATCTTCCTCCTGATCTTATGAGGACCGTTGTGGTGCCAGTTCCTAAAAATAAAACGGGTGAACTTTCGAGTTTAAACAATTACAGACCTATCTCACTGGGCACAATTCTGGGTAAAATTCTTGAAAGACTTATTTACCCAGAATTGTCGAAGAATGTTGTTATACACGATGCTCAGTTTGGTTTTCGTCCCGGGCTCTCAACAGATTCTGCAATTTTTAGCTTAAAAAGTGTTATAAATTATTATAAATCTCGAGATACGTCCGTGTACGCATGTTTTTTGGACCTCAGTCGCGCTTTTGATCTTGTGGATTATAAACTACTTTGGAATAAACTGTCCAATAGCTCAGTTCCATCAAATATTGTTGATTTGTTGAGATACTGGTACGAGAACTAAACCAATTGTGTGCGATGGGGCGACTCGTTGTCTAATGAATATAGATTAAACTGCGGAGTGCGCCAAGGTGGGCTTACCTCACCAGATTTGTTCAACTTGTATATGAATGACCTGATTGAGGAACTGAGTAAAACGAAGGTAGGTTGTCATATTGGCAGTACTTGTGTTAACAACCTCAGCTACGCCGACGACATGGTTCTTCTCAGTCCCTCAATCAATGGTCTGAGGCGCATGCTCTCAATCTGTGAGCGCTATGCGCTTGAGCATGGTCTGAAGTATAATGTTGGGAAATCACAAGTGATGGTTTTTAAGGCAGGTCGCGGGCCGGATATGGTTCCTAACGTTTGCTTGAATAGCACACCCGTTGAACGGGTGGGACGGTTCAAGTACTTGGGACACTTTCTCACAGAAAATCTGAATGATGACGAGGATATTGAACGTGAGCGTCGAGCGCTTGCCGTCAGATGCAACATGCTAGCACGCAGATTTTCTAAATGTAATGAAGAGGTAAAATCTATTCTATTCAAAACATATTGTCAAAATTTGTATACCTGTCAATTATGGTCAAATTTCTCTAGAAAAGCTTTAAGCACCATTAGGGTGCAGTATAATGATGCATACCGCATCCTAATGAAATTGCCTAGGTACTGCAGTGCGTCTAGCATGTTTGCAGATGGCGGCATCAATGACTTCTTCGCAATTATTAGATTGCGAATAGCATCTTTTTGGTCGCGTATACGCTCCTCTAATAACAAAATTATATATACGCTGTCCGAGTACTTGAACAGTCCCATTCTTAAGTATTGGTTATGTGTCCATCTGAATAAGAACCGTAAGTAGTTGTATTTTAATGTTATTTTCTTTTTGTTTTTAAAATGTAACAGTTTTTATAAGTGTTCCTAAAATACTCAAAATCTTAAATGTAATTTTAATTATATAAATATGGATACCAGATATCTGAAATAAAGATCTATTATTATTATTATTAAAAAATATACCCTGTTGTTGCTACATATTCAATTATTCATGTTTGTCCGGGTGTTCTCAATGAAATGAAATGAAATGAATGAAATGAAATGAATATTATTAATATTATAAAAATATATGTAATTATGATAAGTAACAAAATTTTAATTAATTAAATAGGTTCGTACTAATGTTTAGTTCGGAGAAAAAAATATCAAAATTGATAAGATTTATTATTTTATAGATGCAATGATACTTTAAGTGTTTATTACTTTACATTGTGACTTCGTTCATAGATGGTTATACAAGTAGCGAATATATTATGCTATAATTGTAGACAACATTCTATCTGCATTTAAAAATTCATCACAATGCGTACAGTAATTTTGTGTTTAGGAGTTGCCCAGACAGATTAACAAACGTGATATATCTATATTTACTGACTTTTTGAGTTTTTTGGACTTTCCTTTATTATAATAATATGTAACTTATATTAATTTGTTGTTCCTAAGCTGACCTTAATAAACAAACAAAACATAATACGTAATGTTGGCGTAAACATCTTACTTAGACATAACTTAGAAGTTTCTTACTTAGTACACATTACGAAAATAGCACTAAGATGCGAAATAAGCAATGTTTTACGGCTTGTGTTTATTTAAGTTACAAAATCTATGTCAAAATCAAGTTAATGAGTTTAAGTTAAGTGTCAATAACTTAGCATTACTATGTTATGTTGGTATGTCAATTGATATTACTTCACGTTATAAAATTGATAAACCGATATGGATGTAACAATACGTTCTAATATTGGTTTATTAATCATTAAACTTAATTAAAATTTCATCAAAATTAGCTAAGCAAAACAAACATAATAAAGAAATCTAGAAGATAATATATCTATTGTCAACCGAGAATTGAAATTACGACTGTTTATTTATGTTATTTGTTTATTTTTTATTACTCATTCTTTTAATATTTGCGTAACTAGAAGGTAGCTAAATAAGTACATAGTCTAAATATTGACCTAATTGAAGTGAAAACTTCTTTAGCGGCGTTGGGTATAAAATCTTAAACTCGCGTCAGTCAGGACACGTGGCCTGATCGAAAAAGTGTAAAACGGACTTTTTTTTAGCCCTTATACACATGCGTAAGACGGATACCACTCCAAAATATCAAACATGCTGAACGTTAATAATCAAGTTTTCACTTCAGCCGGCACTCCCGGAGTGCAACCCGTCTTTTTTTTAAATGTTTTTTTTTCGTATTATTTTAAGGTTTGTAATTTTTATCATACTATTATCTTTTTTTTAATATTTGTACTAAACGCATATATGTACAGTTATATGGTTCATAAATCTCTTCCCTTTTCTTTCATAATAACAACAAAAAATTTCTAGTTATTCGAGAAAGTTCGCAACCTCCGCGGTGGTGTGGAACCACTTCTGCAGAAGATGCAGCTCGTTTCTGGTGACGTCATCGAGCCTGACCTGGGGCTCTCTGATGAAGACAGGAACATCATCATTGATGAAGTGGATATTATAGTACATGCTGCTGCTACCGTCAGGTATTATATAAATAATAATAAATATTTCAGAACAAATTTCACACACGGCACGATCTGATCCCATACTAAGCTTTCGCTTGTGTTATGGAAACCAGATGGCTGATAAACATACACACATAATTTTAAATACGTACTTATATAGATAAATTAACACCCAGAGACAACCGAACATCTATGTACATCACACAAATATTTGCCCCGGGTGGGAATCGAACCCACGACCTCTAGCTTGGAAGGCAGGGCCACTAAAGAATAGAAAAAAAATATCATGAGTCTGGATTTGAACCCGCGTATTCTGTCTTGTCTCATATATTATGATAATCTCGTAAGATAATTCATAACTGAAATTTTTTTTGATTTGATTTCATGCGTTGCGTTGATAAAATGACACATTCAGCAAAAATTTTTTTTCTTATTAACAGATTTGACGAAGAACTGAAGAAAGCAGTGCTCCTAAATGTTCGTGGAACCAAATTAATATTGGAATTGGCGAGACAATGCAAACATTTAAAAGTAAGTATAGACTTTTATGTAATTACTCAGTATATTCATCCCTCAAACAGCTATCAAGATTAATAACGAATTATTAAGTGCAGTACTATTTATATTTTTCTCAAGTCGTAAATATATAAAAAAACCTTCAAGATTTGAATAATTTCTCAATATTAAGGCAATAATTGAAACCGCAAAATTTAACTTTGAAGAAATAACTATTATGACAGAAACATTTCGCTGTTTCTATTTTTTTAAGCTAATGTTCCTTTTTGTGGTAATATGTCATTAACATTATTACAAGCTCTGCCCCATGGTTTCACTTGCATCACGTACACAGTCACAGTGTATGTCTTTTTTCGCTTTTGCGACGACTTTCAATGCTGTTGGCTGTTCCGATCCTTTAATAAATCGGATGTTGTATATTTTATCCTTCCACATGGTTCCAATATAAATGGACTATCTAACACTGATATAATTTTTTAAATCGGATCCGTAGTTCCAGAGATTAGCGCGTTCAACCAAACAAACACAATTCAGTTTAATAAGTCATAAATTAGTTTTTTTTTTTTCAAAATGAACTATCATTTTTTTTAATAATAGACTAACTAGTGCCCGCGACTTCGCGTAACTGCATAGTTTCCGTTCCCGTGGGATATCCCGGAATGCGTCATTTTCCCGGGATAAAAAGTAGCCTATATCCTTTCTCGGGTATCAAAATATCTCCATACCAAATTTCATGAAAATTGGTTCCGTAGTAAAGGCGTGATTGAGTAACAGACAGACAGACAGAGTTACAGAGCATTTATAATATTAGTATGGATGTTATTTGTGACTACTTATTATTCCCAGCTGCACTTCCACATATCGACCGCATACTGCCACCTGCACGAGAAGCTGCTCGAGGAGCGGCCGTACCCGCCCCCCGCCGACCCGCACAAGATCATACAGGCCGTCGAGTGGATGGACGAAGAGACCATCGCTGTTATAACGCCCAAGTGAGACCATTTTATACGTGACAACGTCTTATAATTCGATAGAGCCGCCTGCACGCACGAAAAAACATGACCCATGCGGCGTTACCTCGCTCTGAGGCATTCCATGTAAGGCTTGAAGTGCGAGCGAGAGCGCGGAACGAACGACAAAGAAGCACAATCGGACGTTGTCACGGTCAACTATCGTCAGTAAACCGACTTTACAGACAACCAATTTTTTTTTCTCTTAAAAGCTCCCCCCTCCCACTTCCCGAACTCGGATTGACCGTAATTTATTTTTCCTTAGATTTTTATCATATTTTCCTCCTTTTAGGGTTCCGTAGCCAAAATGGCAAAAACGGAACCCTTATAGTTTCGTCATGTCCGTCTGTCCGTCTGTCCGTCTGTCCGTCTGTCACAGCCGATTTACTCGGAAACTATAAGTACTACAGTGATGAAATTTGATGGGAATATGTGTTGTATGAACCGCTACAAAAATATGACACTAAATAGTAAAAAAAAGAATTGGGGGTGGGGCCCCCCATACATGTAACTGAGGGATGAAATTTTTTTTTTCGATGTACATACCCGTGTGGGGTATCAATGGAAAGGTCTTTTAAAATGATATAAAGTTTTCTAAAAAACATTTTTCTTAAAGTGAACGGTTTTTGAGATATCAGCTCTCAAAGTCGTAAAAAGTATGTCCCCCCCCCCTCTATTTTTATAACTACGGGGTATAAAATTCTAAAAAAAATAGAGGTGATGCATGCTAATTAACTCTTTCAACGATTTTTGGTTTGATCAAAGTATCTCTTATAGTTTTTGAGATAGGTTGATTTAACTGTAATTTATTATATTTGCTGCTACGGAACCCTTTGTGCGCGAGCCCGACTCGCACTTGGCCGGTTTTTTCTAATTGGTTTCATCCTACTGCGATTTTTTTTTCACTTTTTATTATTCATAAAGGCTTCTACCCTGGTCTATTGAAACCACAATTCTGGCAAATTAATTTTTCATTTCATTTCAATAGAGATTCTGAGTTAGGATACTTATATAAGACATTGAATTAAGATTCTGAGATAATTCAGAGAGGCATTTCATCACACACAACGCAGCAAATTTTCAACACTCAATTTTAGTATTCCATTTTTTCAGATTTTATAATTGTTCGTGCGTTCTGAATTTGAGACCGAAAAATTTATCTATTACATTTTCGTAAAATTCGTTTCGTTTCTTACTATTTATTCCATTTTCCAGATTACTAAGCAAGTTACCAAACTCTTACGCCTTTACGAAGGCGCTAGGAGAAGCGCTCGCCGTGGAAGCCATGAAAGACATTCCTCTTGTAATCTTGAGACCGTCTATTGGTAAGTATTATAAAAATACGATTTATTTTATTAAAATTAACGAAATTTGGATTAAAATTTATATTACTCAGTCAGTAACTAATTATTTTCAGTTCAATTGTTAAAATACGCAAAAAGAAATCATTATTTCATATGCGCATACATTACTTTTTGATTAAAATTAACGAAGGTTTGATTAAAATTTAAATTACTCTGCTGACTAGTCAGTACAAATTATTTTTTTAAATGCAAAATTATAACAGTACAAAAGCTCTTGCATTTTTGTAATTGAACTTAAAATTATTTATAATTACTAAAACATTGGCCATTTCAATTTTAACTGCATTTTGATGATACAGCTCTTTATGAAATCT